>NC_056728.1:344879551-345079551 GCF_019279795.1 Protopterus annectens | reverse complement strand
GTCGTGTCAAGCCACTTCTCTTGAGCTAAGTAAAACTTTCTTTGATAATACCTAATCATATTACAGCTTTTCTCAGTTGAAATCTTAAATAGTTATCTCTTACCCTATCGCATCTAGCGACTCTCTTTTGTTTTTTTTCTAGCCCTTCTTTCTTCTTACCGTGAGGTAACTCCTTTACCATCGGTGGTAAAACCTTTCTTTGCTTTACCTTCGGGTATTTCTTGTACCATTGCTGATACCTTCTTCCTTCCTTTCTTTTTCTTCCTCCTACCTATCATGGCAGAGAAAAAAGGTGGTCTGAGATTTAAGAGATGTGTGGATTGTGGCATAAATTGTCTATTTCTGACACACATTTGTTATGTGTTTACTGTTTAAGCGTGCCTCACTTAACTGTTGATCCGCTTTGCGGGATTTGTGCAAACTTTTCTAACAGGACTTTGGTGGAAAGGAAAAATAAACTGATCTTAAAGAGACTACTTAAATCTTCCTTTACAGAGGCTATTTCTGTGTCGGAGGCATCAACTCCTCCTAGTTCCCATAATAAAAGGGATGAACATAAGAAGGCCAAGTCTCTTCCGTCATCTCCTGCTGGGGACCCCCAGGAACTGAGACCTAAGAAGGCCAAACTTTCTAGTTCGGAGTTGACTTCCTCGGCCCCGAGGCTTTCGGTGCCTAGATCTTCTGCACCGAAGTCTTCAGCACCATCCGCTACTTCAGCACCGAGTATTGTGCCCTACACCTCATCAGAACTGAGGGGCCCCTCGATTCAGACTTCCTTACCGACACCAACCTTTTTATTGATGCAGACCTTTACGGCATCGATGACTGTTCTGACACCCTCTCCTGCTTCGGCTCCGACAGTTTTCATGGCACTGACTATCCTCTTGGTACCAACCACCTCGTTTTCCTCACAGACTCTTTCGGCACCTACCATAGTGCCAGCTACCACTTCGGCACCGACCTCGTTGGTGCAGACCTTACTTTTGGCACAGATGATCTCCTCGGTGAAAACACCAGTAGTACAGGCCTTAACAGCTCTGTTGTTCTCGGTGCAGACACCTATTTTAGCATCATCCAAAGAACCCTTTGTGGGCACTGAGTTTCCTTCATTCTTGGATAGACCTGACTCCTCTTCAGCTATGTCTATGAGATCCACTAGAAGCCTCTCTGAACATGATGTGGTGCGTCTTGTGGATCAATTGCTTTCGGCCAGAGGTATCCAACCCTCCAGGACCTATTCTTCCTTTGGAGGTGAATACCCTTCTCCAAAGATCCCTACCTATTCTTTTCCTTCATTGCCTTTGAAGCCCCTTGCTGTAGCACAGACTTCCCTCACTATCACTTATTTTATGGACCTCACTAAGGAGCCACAGTTGTCTTTGTGGCAGGAGAGACTTGTCACTCCAGTCACTGGTCAGGATGCCAGCTGTGGCGTACGTACTCCTGTTTTTCACAGCCATCCAGGGACTCCGATTCTGCAGGCTGATTTGCTTGAGTGAGGTGTGACTTCCTTGGGTGGACCAGCCTTCCAACTCATGGAGAAGGCTCTTTGCATCTGTTGGTGATCCTGTGCTATCAGTGCCCCTGTCCTCCTCTGTATGCAATTATCACAAGCCACCCTTAGCGGACAATGGGCACAAGGGCCTCAGGACACACTCCCACAGGAGGCCCCTTTTACGCTGTCTTCCCCAGATTCTCCCCCTGAGGAAGTTCATCACAAGAGTTCATGTAAGAGGAAGCACGTGGACTCCCCAGAGGAGTCCCTCATGGAAGACACAGACTTTGATGATGGGGAAGGGTCCCCTCGATCACCCACTGAGGTATCCTTTGGGGATATCCTCAAAATACTTAAACAGAGAGGTGAATGGTGGCCCTCTATCCTGACCTCTGAAGAGTCTGTGTTCCTGCAGACCTTTCCTACCTGGCTCCCTACCTCCTGGGTTACTCCACCTGCCAATGACCTTGTCCAGCTCATAGTGTAGTGTGCATGGAAGGCTACTGACATCGTTGAAGCCATTCCCCAGAGGCCAGATAAAATCTTGTCCCCTTCAGATAGTGAACCTTACTGGTCCAAACGACTTCCTGTAGATGCCTTGGTGGTGGCGGCCACAACAAAAAAGGATCTGGTAGAAGAAAGCCAGACTGACCACCTGCCCAACAAAGAGTCCCAGGCGCTGGACAGATTAGGGAAGCATACCTGCATCAGTGACCTTTGCAGTCAGGTCCCTGAATTATATAGCACATTTTGCCAGGCTTCAAAGAGACTTAATTTCTGAGCTCTCTGAAACTTTGGCCGGAGCTGTGTCTGATGAGATCTGGGACAAAGTGGCCTTACAGTTAGCCACCCTTGAATCGATCTCTAACTCCTCCATGCATCTGATTTCTCACACATCAGAAGGAGCAGCTAGAGCAGAGAGTGCAGGCATTATCCTGAGGCGGCATGCCTGGATGCGCTTGTGTGATTTTGCGGAACCCTTCAAGGCTTCCTTTCTGAATGCTCCCATTGAAGCCTCTTCGTTATTTGGACCCAAGATAAAAGACATACTGGCTAGATGGGAACAGGACAGTAAGACCCTTTCTGCCATGGGTGTCCATTACTCTTCCCCTCAACGGGCTTTCTCCAGAAACCAGAAGAGTGGAAAGATGGGGCAACAAAAAGTCTCAAGGTTCTTTCTGTGACACACAAGCCGAGTTTTCACCTACAGGCAGAGGGGGAAACTCATATGGAAGATGGCCCTTTCTGGGCAGAGGAGATCCACATAACCAGGGCTCGAGAGATTCTTTCTCTGGCCAGTCCTACCAGCACTCCTGAAGAGCAGCCCAACTGCTTTCCTCTGGAAGCATTTGGGGGTCATTTCTCTTTGTACCCTTCTGCCTGGCTAACCATTACCACCGATTCTTGGGTATGAGAAATAATAACCAGAGGTTATCATATTCCCTTCGATCTTTGTCCCGCCCCCCCCTCAAGAAACTTACCCATCGTTCCACCCAGTCAAAGGGAAGAAGCAGCATTAGAGATTTCAAAGCTGCTAAGAAAAAGAGTCATCCAATTAGTCCCACCAGACCAGATAGGATCCAGACTCTACTCAAGATTATTTGTGGTGCCAAAAAAGACCGGGGACTGGAGACCGATTTTGGATCTCAGTGTGTTAAACAAATTTGTAAAGGTACAGAAATTCCAGATAGTCACAATGCAGTCTAGCCTCCCACTCTTGGAGGCAGATGATTGGATGTGCTCTATAGAGCTTCAAGATGCGTACTACCACATAAAGGTGGGCAGACGATCGAGAAGATTCCTTTCGCTTCCATGCGGGAGCCAGTCATTACCAGTTCTGAGTACTGCCCTTTGGACTCTCTACAGCCCCCAGAGTGTTCACAAAGTGCATGGCAGTTGTCACAGCTCACCTGCGACTGCAAGGATTCAAGGTGTTTCCATACCTAGACGACTGGCTCATCACCGCCCCCACCAGGCATCTATTGGAAGAAGCCTTGGCATACTCCCTTCACACTGCAGAAAGGCTAGGTGTAACTATATATTGGCAAAAATCCAACCTCCCCATCCCAATCCATAGAAATAATTGGGGTCCTGTTGGATACAAAGAACTGCAAGGCATCGATTCCAGAGCACAGAATTCTAAGGATAAAACAACAACTCATACCCATCCTCTCAAGGGAAAGATCCACAGCACATTTTGTCCTCCAGCTTTTGGGTTCCATGGCAGCTTCCATCACCATTGTCCCCCTTGCAAGATTCCACATGAGGCTCTTACAATGGTTACTACTCGCCCAGTGGTACCCTTTTCAGTTTCCTCTATCATCCCAGATTTGGGTGACTCAGAGATGCAAACAAGACTTGATTTGGTGGATGTCACAGAACCCGTCACAATGGTCTCGCCCCTTCACACCCCAACAGCCCAAAGCCACAGTGACCATGGACGCCTCCTTGATGGGGTGGGGTTGGGGCTTTTTCAGGGGAAGACAGTCCAAGACATGTGGTCGGAACTAGAGGCCCATCTGCATATAAATGTCCTTGAACTGAGGGCAGTGCTTCTAGTGTTGCAAGCATTCCATCTGCTCCTCCTCCAGTCAGGGACTGTTACAATACAATCGGAGAACATGGCTGTAGTCTGGTACATCAACAAACAAGGCAGAACTAAATCCTACCCACTTTGTCGGGAGGCCATGAGGATATGGGAATGTGGGATGGCTACCAACCACTTTCTGATAGCAATGCACATTCCTGGGAGTGCCAAAGTGATAACAGACAGATTGAGCAGGTGCATTCTGCAACCACACGAGTGTTCTCTGAATCCTCTTATATTGGCGGAGATTTTCAACTGCTGGGGTTTTCCTTGCTGTGACCTCTTTGCATCCCGAACCAACTACAAATGCAGCAATTACTTCACCCTGATTCCCCCTCGGGGACAGTCACCCAGGGACGCTCTAGTCCATGATTGACCCTCAAGTCTGGTTTATACCTTTCCCCCTCTTCCTCTCATTCCTCAGTTCCTGAAGAAAGCCCACCAGTTAAAGAGCAAGATAATCCTCATAGTGCCATATTGGCCTCGTCAAATTTGGTTCCCCTTCTTATGGCCTCACCTGCTAGATCAACCATGGATTCTCAATCCAGCTCCGGACTTGATCTCCCATCCGCAGAACCTGATTCACCCCAACTTGAACAGCCTAAAGCTCACAGCTTGGCTCCTCCACTTCCGGTGATTGCCAGGCAGACTGATCTTTCTTCCCCAGTACGTGACATTCTTATTACATCTCATAAGTCTTCCACCAGAACTACTTATCTCAGCAAGTGGAAAAGGTTTACCATTTGGCTGAAAGAAAAAGAGATAGACCCTTTTTCAGCACCAGTGCCGGTAGTACTGGAGTACCTGTCCAGTTTATTCCAATCTGGCCTATCTACTTCAAACATTCGAGTTCATTTGGCAGCAATATCTAATTTTTACAATGGTGTCCATGACTCTTCCCTTATGTCACACAAATTATGCAAGACCTTTCTAAAAGGCATAAATCATTTGAAACCCCCTTTTAGAGAACCTATCCAGCCATGGGACCTGTCATTAGTCCTGCAAGCTTTGACAACATCTCCTTTTGAACCAGTTTCTTCATGCGACCTCAAGTTTCTTTCATGGAAAACTTTGTTCTTGCTCGCCATTACTTCTGACAGACGTATCTCTGAACTTCAAGCTCTGTGCATCAAATGGTCTTACTTGCTCTTTCATAAAGATAGAGTGTCATTGAGAACTGATCCTTCATTTCTGCCAAAAGTGATCTCTGAAATGTCCATTAACCAAACCATTGAATTGCCAGTTTTCTTTCCCAATCATTCTAACAGAGGAGAGTATTGTCTACATACCCTAGACATTATCAGGCAAATTCGTTTCTATCTGGACAGAACAAAGGCTTCTCGCAAATCAGATCAGCTATTCTTGGCCTATTCTGGGCCTAGATTTGGGTGTGCTGCTTCTAAGGTCACATTGGCTAAATGGTTAAAAGACTGTGTAACATTTATTCACAAAACTCACAATATCCCTTTGACTACAGCTGTAAGGGCTCATTGTACTAGATCGGTAGCAACTTCTGCTGCCTTCCATGCTAGAGTTTCTTTACATGACATTTGTGCAGCTGCAGCTTGGGCTAGACCTCATACCTTTATCAATCATTACAAATTGGATTTGGCCTCCAGAGGAAGAGCATCCTTTGGGTTCAATGGTGCTCAGGAATGTCCTTCCATGAGAGCCTCCCAGGAATAAAGGTAGCTGGGAACTCTGTCCCAGGTGTAAAGAATGAATGAGGATTAACAATATCAGATAAAGACATTCCATCTGTATTGTTGATCCTCGTTCAGTCATTACGATGTCCCTCCTTCCCCCTCCTGAGGCTTATAGTGGATCTCATCATCTGGTTCCGTAAGGTCCTTTGACCAGAGATAGCCTCTACTTTCTTTGACTTGCAAACTCAAACTATGGTAACAGGGAGAGGAGAATTATGGGTAAGAGTTTAGCTGGAGAGTTTGTAGCTGTCGCGAGCTTGGAAGATGGCCGGCTTGGTTCCAAGGTCAGAACCGGTAACCCAGGCGTAATAACTGAACGAGGATCAACAATACAGATGGAACGTTATGGTAAGACATAACTTCTTTTTCTCTGTAGAAAAATGACTGAATTGCAATTTCCTGGAATGCTTTTGTGGAGTAGAAATCTTTATGGAATCTGGAGCTTTGTTTCCTAAATTCAGTTTATTCCTTATTGCATGTGGATGTCCTGGGAGTCCAAAAAATGATAAAGTAAGCAACATTCTTGCACATTACTGAGGAAGAAGCATTAAAGGCATTTAACTAGTTTAATTTCCCTTAAGAAGAAAAAGACAAACTCTGGTATTCATAGATGGATAGTGCATTGCAATATGTAAATCAGTCTGAGTAGCATGAGTGAACTGTGAATGATGGTATAATCTGCTGGGGTTGGTAAGATGATCAGTAACCACTACAGACACAAGAGTAACCTAGGTATACCACAGTATAGTCAAAAAGGCATAGACTCACATGCCCTCCCTATAGGACCCAGCCTCTCTGTTAGGAACTGCATGTATTATAAGGAGAAGGCAGGCCTTTTTGTTGGCAGTTTTAGGAAGACATCTTGAGAAACACAGATACCACAACTAAAAAGTGCTGCAATTTGAAGAATACATGTGTGTAGGCATAGTAATTCTGTACCCAACACCACTCACTGTGATATATTGTTTACAAAGCATGACCTTTCCATAACTGTAGACAAGAATGTTTAAGTGCTGGTAGTTCTAATATTGTGAACTGTCTTATGGTCTGTATGGTTTCTGTAGATGTGCAGATACATACATTCCTTGTTTCTGCCTTTAGATATACTACATTTCTGTGCAAGAGCGCACATCACTAGGAATTAAGATATATTCATCTTCCCACACAGCTGCATATTACTGTGGACCTCCTCAGTGTTCTCTGTAGTTCCACAAACCACAGACAAGCTGTTAGACACCGCAGCCTATAGCTTCACTATGACTTACAAAGGCTGGTGGTACATTATCTAAAATCACAGCTTTATAACAGCCTGTATACACATGAGGTCAACCACTATGCATGTCTGTGAACCACTTTGTTTCGCTGGAATGCATTTGAGACATGAAATGCAGCAAGCTACTTAGGCATGTACCTTTTGTAACATGGTCATGGGGTTATCTGCTTTTGTGCACGGACAGAATTTAGTAGTTGCAATTCAGAAATTTCATCATATGTGTGACACACAGGATGCCATTTTAGTCTTTACGAAAGTGTTTCCATTATCAGAGGATATTCACATCACAATGATTACTTCTGCTTGTGCACACTTCCTGCCTGGTGTGTGTGGAGGACAGTAAAGTTATGTTGAATCTCCTTCCTATCCAGATCTGGGAAAAGCAATTTGGGCACTATGATGGTCACTTTAAAAACATTGACGACTGATATGACCTGTCTAGGTTCACACCAATGATAAGGACAGGAGAACAGCTCAGGCACCCATGTGATGATCTTTGCTGCAGCCACTTTAATGATTTTTTTATAGGGGGAAGAAGAAGAGGTGAGACAGCAATGCCCTGAATGGCACTGTAGACATCTGTCAATATAAGTTTTTTTTTTTAGCATGTGCTGTCATTGGCCTGAACAGATGTATTTCTGTTAATGACAGGTCTTTCTGTCACATATTGTTGATAAATCAGGTGGTCGATATTGTCAGATTTTCATAAGTAAATACTAGATCATCAGTCTATAGACTATTACAAGACTAGCCAATAACCAGAGGTCAGAATCAAATCCTGTACCTTTTATCTGTGAGGTAAATAAAGACACCTATGTGGTGTTGAATGTCACACCTCTAGTAACCCACACACATTTTGCATTCCAGAGCATTTTCTGAAAAATAAATGTAAAAAGCATAAGATAAATGGACGTAAATATTTTGTGAACAATAAAAGCTATTAAAACTGTATAAATAGCAATGTTATCAGTAAGAGGTTAAAGTACTTAGCCCATTCATAGTCTTGTCCATAAATACTGTAATATAATGCATACAAACCCCAAGTTACATTTTTTAAAACTTTCCCAAATAAATTTTCATATCTTGGAGACTATATAGTCTAGACATATACTGTTAGAAAATTTTTATTAACCATAAGTGTATGTTTATTGTGATATTTACATAAATATGTCAACATATGTTTAATTGTATAATTAGCAATACAAATAATACCGGATATCTCTCAATATATGCAACTTACAGTGCAAATATTAGAAACAATTTCCTTCAACAATGTCTAAGGTTTCACTTAATGTAATGCAGCAGTTTGTTAAGTCACTTGTTTTTTGAAGTATTAAGTATGTATGGAAATATTGCTTATTTTCATAACTACTAACAAACAATTAGCAATATTTCCAGTACAAGTGATATAGGTTCATAGGTAGGTACTAAGCTATCTGCCCAAGGACATTTATAAGCCTAGCCAGAGTGTGTCGGCTTTCGCCACCCCATTGATTAATTCACTGATCCTCTGTCAAGCATAGCCAATGAAGTGATCCCAGGGGTGTATTTTCTGTTACCCATTCACTCGTCAAGGTTTCTCTTGAAGAGTGTTAGTGAGGGGCCCTGCCTAATGTAGTTTGGAATTTTGTTCCAAAGCATGGAGAGTCTTTGTGACAGGAATCTATCCCTCCAGCATGTTCTATTTATTGTTGGGCAAGGTTTAGCTTACTAGAGCACGTGGCTCGCAGTGACTTGGATTTCTTTAGGTGGAGCATGTCCATCAGTTCTGAGTTGGACATAGCTTTGTAAGTCAGGCAGAGGTCACCTCTGAGTAAGCAATATGCCACTGAGTACAGCCAGAGGTTTTCAGTCAGGCTGCATAGGACATATGTTTGAGGCCAGTAATCCTCTTGGTGAGGCACTTTTGTGGTCTCTCCAGCTGTTGGAAGTGTCTTGTGAGGTACATCCCAAATGGGGCATTGTACTCTATGATGGGTTTGATGGGTGACGAGTAGAGGGGCACTATAACCTCTTTATTTCTAGATGAAAACCCTTTAGTAATTAGATGAGCCACATAGAAGGATTTTCTAACTACTTTGGCAATATGATTGTCAAAGGAGAGATTACTATCTACCTGGGTCCCCAGATCTCTTATTACCTCTCCTGTATTAAGGTGGCTGCCACCAATGTGGTAATTCGTGGGTGATTTTTTTCCCCTTGACTATGCATTTTTTGGCATTTAGCTTGAGGCCATGACTTTGACACCAGGTGTCCATCTCAGTAAAGCCGTTTTGGAGGATGTCCGTGTCAACCAGAAAGTCAATTATGGCTCCCAGTTTGCAGTCATTAGTGAACTTGGTTAGCCATAGACCTCCTGTGTTTGTCTGTACTTCTGAGAAGTATATGCCGAATGGTAGGGGGAATAGCCTTCCGGGACACCACTTGTGACTGGTTTAGAGTCGGACCTGGAGCCCGCTATTCTTACTGTGTGAGTTCTGTCTGTAAGCCAGTTGGCAACCCATCTCGTGACATAAGGGTTTATGTTCAGGCTGGTGAGTTTTTCTGTAATATCCGAGTGGAGAATGGTGTTGAAAGCCTTGGCGAGGTCAAGATAGGCTGTGTGAACAACCTTTCCCTCATCTATGGCCTTGGTGACTGTCTCGAAAATGCCAACCAGGTTTAGTAGGCATAATCTGCCCTTAACAAACCTGAACTGGGCCTGGTCAAGTGTTTGGTAGTTCCCAATGTCTTTGTTAATGAGTTCCATGATGATGCACTCCATAGCCTTGAAGACCAGGCTAGTCAGGCTTATGGGGCGATAGTTACCAGGGTCAGTTGTGACCCCTCCTTTGTGGAGTGGAATAACCATTACTGTGCGCCATTCTATGGGCACGTAGCCTGTGGAGAGGCTGAGGTTGAACAGCGTGTTTAGGTGGGGGGTAAGTTCATTCTGTAGTTCGTGCAAGACGCAGCCTGGGACACCATCTGGCCCCACTGACGCTGTGTTTTTGGCTTTTGAAAGGGCTATTTTCACCTGTGTGCCTGTGATTTCTGGGACACTACACTTTTCCGGTATTGTTGTGGGCCCTTTTGGGTGTGAGAGGGGGGGTGAAGTTTGCACTGAATCTATCTGCCATGATGTTGGCAATATCAATAGGTTCAGTATATTTTGTGCTATTTTGCACTAGTTCAGTGCATATCTGTGAGTTGCCACTTAGATTCTTAACATAGCTAAAGAAGGCTTTGTGGTTATCTTTTGAATCCTTGGCTATTTTTCTTTCGAAGTTAGCCTTGGATGATTTTATGAAGGTCCTTAATTTCTTACTGATACTGATCAGGGATGTCTTTCCTTCTTGGGATTTGCTTTTTTTCTGAACTAGTTTCCTCCTTCTATTTTATAGCCTGTTTATGGCAGGGATCCACCAGACTGGTTTCCTTCTCTAAGAGGAGTGAGTCTTGGTTTTGCACGATCCATGCATCCTTGTAGGCGCTCATAGAGTGCATTTGTAAAGGTTTCTGCATCTTGGGTAGCATTATACTTTAACGTGGGGCTGTGAAACTTACCACCTCTGTCTTAAGTAAGGTGAAGTTTGCTTTAGAAACCTTTTTTACTGTGGTTTCCTTAGTTGGGGGTGGTGGTGGGGTGTGGACATCCAGAGTGATTAGTTTATGGTCTGATCTAACAAGTGACGGGTTCACCTCCAGTGTGGAACACCTGTCGCCCATGTTTGTGATGACCAGGTCCAATACGTTTTCACCTCTGGTAGGGGAGTTTATCAGCTGATCCAGGGCATTTGATTTGATGAATTCCAATTAAGCGCTGGGCCTGGGAGTTTGTACTCGAGTAGTTTTCCCAGTTAATGTTAGGGTAATTGAAATCGCCCAATATCAGGGTGTTCGGTAGGACCTTCATGTTTTGCAGTGTCTCCAGAAAGGTGGAGTGGTGGTCCTGGGTTATGGAGGGTGATCTGTAGCAGGCCACAATTTGCATTGCAGATTTGTCCAATGTTAGTTGCGCATGGATGATCTCAGAGGTATCATGCTGTGCCACTAACCTGGAGGTGTAAGTATCCTTGATGAATATGGATACACCACCTCCTTTTGTGTTTCAGTCCGTGTTCTGTGGCCAAAATGTGTGGTACGAGTTGTAGCCCAGTACTGCTGGGGTGCTCTCTGGAGCCTTGAACCAGGTTTAAGTTACTGCATAGATATCAATGTTCTTCATACTGAGGAGTGCTTCGAGTGCATGCATTTTGAGATTTAAACTCCTAGCGTTGAGTAGCATAACCCTCAGTTTTTTGTTAATTGTGCTGTTTACAGAGGTGGGTTTGGTGAGCCTTGCCTAAAAAAGGCACCATGGGGACAGCAAGAGCCTTGGCCAGTATTCGAAAGCCTAGGAGTGACAGGTGCAAGCTGTCTCTTGTGAAACAACACGGCTTGTCGAGCATGTCATCCCAGGCTGACAGACACTGGATCCCCTTTGAATGACACCAGAAGCTTAGCCAATTGTTGAAATGAATAATTTTTTCTTTATACTGAGGTATCATTCTTGGTAAAGGCAGGATGCTACTCAGGGTCAGGGTCATACCAGCCTGGGCTACATGATCAGAGAGCTCTTCCATATCTCTTTTCATGTAGTCCAGAGAGGTATGTCTCAGGTCATTCACACCAACATGAACAATGACAGAGCCATATTTGTATTTGTTCTGGAGTGATCTGAGTGCTTGTGTTATGTGGCGGGTTCTGGCTCCCGACAGGCAGCTAACAGTAACCTTTTGCATGTCCAGCCTAGTGAGTGGGACATCAGTGTGCCTGACTATTGAGTTACCTATTACTAGTGTGTTAGGTATGTCATTTCGACTTTAGAACTGTGATTGTGCAGCACACTGATTTTGTGTTTTATGTGTTGTCTGGTTTGTGACAGAAGGTGCAGGTTGTTTGGGTGTCTGCTTTGGAGGTCTCTGATGCTTTCGCAGGTTTTTATATAGAGCCTCCGAACCAGCATGTTTACTGAATTATCTTGTCTCCCAGATTGGTGTTTCACAGTATATACCTCAATAAGATATAGGTCATCCAGTTTATGAGGCTATTAATATAAATATGAAAATATTTATTTATTTATTTTACATTTGTTTACCAGGAAACTCCGACTGGGCAGGGCTGCCCATTTCCAGCAGAGGCCTGAGGAGAAAAGCTCCACACAAAATATCAATGCAAATCATGTAACAATATAGAAAGATACATTTAGGAAAATTACAAAATTGTGAGAGAATCGTATATGAGTATTACTATATGAATAATAAGTAGCAAACAAAGACTAATTTCCTGACTTCAGGAGACCCTAGACATATAATCTTAGTGCAATTTTTGTTAATAACTCCTTGCCATTTCTAATATTGCCTGTTATTAGGTGATAAGTCACTTAGTTAAAGAAGTAAGACCCAAAAAAGTTCTGGATTCCATAAGGAGGTATGAGTGTGAACTGGAAGTATACAAAATAGGTGTTTTAGGCTTGAGTGAATTAAAGCAGCACTGCTACCCTTAACTAGGCAATCATCTGCATGGAATTCTGTTAAATTAAATGTGAATGAGCAACTAAATAAAACATTTTAATTGTTGACTGAAGAACTACAATATTCTTAGACACTCTTCCTTTTAGAAGTGACACAATTCACATAGAACTATGTACGTATAACTATTTATGAAATAGTAAATGTATGCAAGACTGATTACAAAGTTAATAGTTTTCTAAAAATGAAAATAAAGTCATCCGAGCTGTTTTGCTAGGGGCTGGGGTTGGCTGTGGTGAATCCAGGAAGAAAGGACCAAGCAGTGGTAGATGCAATGGGAAACGGGTCTTAATGTTCAAGGGACTTATAGAAGAGTTGGTTTCAGCAGATTGTTGTAGCGTGGTATTCCCTAGTTGCGGCTGGGTTGAAACAGTGATATCAGCCGCAGCAGAGTGTGCTGTTGAGTGTAAAAGCTGTGGGATCCAGGATCATGTTTAGTTTTAATGTGAATGAGTGCATGGATGTGCAGGTCATGTGACAAATAGGTCTTCCAGCTGAAGCTCAGTGACATAGGCATTGCATCTTAAAACTTTTAAGATGCCTCTTGAAACCACTTTTTCCAAGGTCTTTTCCTCCTTTGCTGTGGCAACACATAACTTCCACCTCAATACTAACATACTATACAAACATAATGTCCAGTATTACAAAGCCTGCTTTTCACTGTTTCTCAATCAGGTGGTGTGAAATGTATTTCAGGCCTAATTTATGAAGACACTTAAGTCATGCTGTATGTCTTTTTTATTTAGAGAATATTATCCAGAATGCTCTTACATATACCAAACATGCTTTATATATTTTTTGTTTGTTTATTTATAACTTTTAAATTGGACATATGTGATAATTTTGCAAGTTATTGGCATTCTTGCCTAGGACCATTTTTATTAAGTGTAAAAGTTTCTGGGGAGGCAACATTAATTTGATTGGAAAACATAAAGTATGTGATGCTTTGTACTGCCAACCATGCTCAAATATCAAATGTATATTTCTGTATAATTCTATCTGTTCTGAGACATTGTTTTGTTATAGTTATCACCTTCCAGAAAGCCCACATTAAAAGAATAGGAATATAGCAAATTACTATTTCTTTAAATTATATTTGTATATACATTTTTTTAAATATTTCAGTATAGAATTGACATACTTAGAAATTGTTGGAGAAGAAATATAATGTAATTATTACAACCACACTTTACAACTGACTGGGAATTTTATTTTTTATTTATGTTTATTTTTGTTTTTGTTACATATAATTTTGCATAGCTCTTTTTATACCACAAAACATATACTATTGAATTAAACCTTTAAATATTCAGGCCATGAAATCCAACTCTACCATTATCTTACAATCTAATATAATGTTTAAATGCTATTGTTAGCCTTTATTATTTTATGTGTTATTTTTATTTATGCTTTGTTAACAAGGTTAGTCCCACTAGACCAGTGACCTCTTTTCAGGAAAAACTGACTATGGGAAATATGTCTAAAAATATGGGAAACATCCCCTACGGTTTCCATCTCTAGGTGGTACCAGAAGACTACTGTTGTGGTGAAGAAAGAGATAAACAATATGGAGGAGGAGAGTAAAGGAAATGCTACGAGTAAAGTTGAGGAAGAGAAAATGAATAGTTTCAATAATGTCAAAAGTCAGGAGACTGCAGTTAGAATAGTGGAAGAAGGAGGCTTATTGATACAAGCTCTTGTAGATTTTCTTTTACCAGGGTAATCTAGAAAATGGATACACAGCTAGACAGAGCAATATGGTAAAAAGTGTAATTCGTGAGAAGGTTGAATCGGAGAAGGAGATGAGAATAGTGGGTCTGAAAGAAAAGATATGTGGTGCGTGCCCAGCTAGTGGATAAACTAGCTTTAAGGGTATGTGTTGGAACTTAAATTTGGCTAGAATTTTAACTTTTGCTGAGGGAATTAAAAAGGGGTGTCTGGAATGGGAATGCTGAAAAATGAAGAAATAAGCAAGAAGGAGAGCAAAATATAAGAACATGGCTAATGGTAGGGAGTACGATTAAAAAGAGAGAGAGAGGAAATATAGCAAATAGACAGGTGTGACTGTTCATAGATTCACAGATTATTATCAGGCTAACAACTTGGGGGGGGGGGGGCTTTCTAAGACTTGCCAAGTTTTTCCACAAGAATATTGACATCCTGTATCCAAATAAGACATTGAGGGTCAGGCATTTATAAATTACCTCTGTCCATACAGGACATGGGTGCCAGGCCCGATCTAAATTTTCTATTCCCCATCAACTGGTCTTTGGGACACATACCTGTCTCTCCAGAATGTTCTGTTTAAGTCAAAGACAAAATTCAGGTCCCTAAACCTTGTATTTCTGGTACTTTTTGACTTACAAATATGTAAGAGATTCATAAGTGTGGGGTCTGCAGATGCCTTGCAAACCAGGCATAGATCACCCCTCAGCCATTTATAGGAGACTGAGTAGAGGGAAAGGGCTTTAAGGCGCTCTGTGTAAGGTAGGTTTGTTATGCTTTGTATTGTTCTGTAAGGAATCTGTGAGGTTGCTCTAGTTGTTGTAAATGCCATGTCAGGTGCATGCCCAAGGGAGGATTGTATTTTATCATTGGTCTGATAAGGGCAGGGTACAGTGGGATAATGACCTCTTTGGCCCTAGATGCCATCCATGCCCTTGATTATAAGTTGCTCAGCATAAAAGGATTTCCTCACCACTGCATCCATGTAGTGATTTAATGTAAGACTACTGTTTACGTGCGTACCCAGATCCCTGACCACTGGGTCAACTCTTAGGAGCGTATATCGACATTGTAATTAGCAAAGATGGTTGATGTCTCAAAAGGTACAATTATGCATTTCTTATGATTGAGTTTGAGACAATGGCTTCTGCGCCATTTGTTAGTCAGAGATAGACCTTGTTGAAGAATGCTAGTGTCTACAGGGGAGTTGATGATAACCCCCAGTTTACAGTCATCTGCAAAGTTAGCCATAAACCTTCAGCATTTACTTCTACTTCAGAGAAACAGATGTCAAAAAGGAGTGGGCCCAGTACTAAGTTCTGGGTGATTCTGCTAGTGAATGGCCTCTTGGTGGTGGGAGCCTCACCTATTTTTCCCTCTTGGGTCCTATCAATGAGCCAGTTGACTATACAGTAGGTGATAAAAGGGTTTATACCTAATATACTGAGCTTGTCTATAATGCCTGAATGGGGTATTGTATCAAACACCTTGGCCAGGTTGAGGTAAGCTGTGTGCACAGTCTTGCCCTTATCCATTGCTTTGGTGACCCTTTCAAAGAAGTCCACCAGATTTAATAGCTATGACCTTCCTTTAACAAAGCCAAACTGTGATACTTTCAGCATTTTCAGGTTACCTATGTCCTCATTTATCATGTCCATGATGATTCTTTCCATAGCTTTACAAATTAGTCTTGTCAGACTTATGGGCAGTAGTTACCTAGATTGATGGTTGGACCTCCTTTGTGTAGGGGAATGACTGTAGCCATCTTCCATTCCTTGGGAACAAAACTGACTGTAGGCATTGGTTGAAAAGTGATTCAAGTGGACCGCATAGGTCATGTTTCATGCTATTTAGTAAGCAGCCTGGAATGTTATCATGCCCATCAGTGCAGTGTTTTTGTCCTTGGAAAGTGCAGTGATGACCTGTTCCCTAGTAATGGTTGGGGGGATTGTGGTATGCGGTATTTCCTTTGTAGTATCTGGGCTGGATTGGAAAGAAAAATTTGAGCTGAACCTGTCAGCCAAAAGGTTGGCAATGGCCTCCTGTTTAGTGTGGGTAATGCCATTTACAATAAGTTCTGCACATTGTTGCATATTTCTCTTGAAGTTATGGACATTGCTTTAGAAAGCTTTGTGGTTGTCCTTTGACTGACAGCTATTATTCTCTTCAAATTTAGCCTTTGCAGTATTAATTAACCCCCTCAGCTGCCTGTTTAAATTGGTCAGGGGACTTTTATTATGCTGGGCTCTGTTCCTACTATACTTGGCCAATATTTGTTGTATAACTGATTAATATTGTGATTCTACCAGGGTGGCCGGTCTTTTGATAGATCTCTCTGTACAGCTATCAATATGGCTGTACAGGGATTTTGCAAATAGCTCAGCATGTGCTATGGTGTTTACTGGTATGGAGTACTTGGAATTTAGTCAAGAGAAAGAGATTAGCTGTGGAATAGATTCTAAAGGTTTTTGTTTTTCCTGGGTCCCTGGATTTAATTTTTATTTCAAGCAATAGTGCCTTATGGTCAGATCTGACAAGCAAGGACATTTCATTGGGTGTGGAGCATCACTCCCCCATGTTCATTAGTACAAGGTCCAGGATGCTTGCACCCCTGGTACGAGAATGGACCAAATGTTCCAGGATGTTGGTATTAATGTAGTTTAGCAATTGCTAATGTTGTGCATTAGAAGTGGTATAGGAGTCCCAATCTATAGAGGGGTAGTTGAGATCCCCCATGAAGATCATATTAGGTTGAACAGTGAGGGACTCTAGTACATTGAAATAAGTAGTACTGGTTTCCTGGGACATGGAGGAGGACCTATAGGTTGCAATAATATGGTATGGTGAGGTGCACATGTATGAGTTCCAGTGGGTCATACACTTTAACTAGTCTGGATGTGAAATTATTTTTTAATATAAGTTGAGACTCCTCCACCTTTAGTTCCTTCCTGTGCAGTAGCTAGTCTAAAGGTGTGAAAGACACTATAATCTTGCAATGCTAAGGTACTCTCCTTAACTTTAAACCATCTCTCCATAACTACACAGATGCATCCACTCACCAGGGAGATGGTGGGACAGTATCTCGGTCTCACCAAGTAGGGTCCCTTCAGAGATGTACTGATGACTGATGTGGTAAGAGTGTAGCTTTTGTACCTAGTAACAGGAAACCACCTTGCTTTGTCCATGATTGGGTTGAACCCCAAAGACTAAATCCATCAGAGTGGAAGGAACAAGAGTGCAATTCATAGAACCAAACAACTGTATATCCAAACACACAAATGAACCAAACTGCAGCAGAATTCAGAGTTTTAATGATAAAACCTTATAAAGGCAACAACTGCCTGCAATTTAATAATACTCTGTTAAAAAACTGTTAAAAAATACAAAGGATAAGCGCTTTTCTTTGTAGAATATAACATTCAAATTTCTTTGGATCCATTTTAAAATCACCACGTGAAGGTGATTTTATTAGCTCTGTCTGTCACGACTACACTTTTAAAGAGTACTTGCCTTTAAAACTATAAGCATTTTAACCATACAAAACACCTTGAAAATCTTTTGCTATAGTTGGCATGCAACTTTAAAATGCTTGCTATAGACATTACATCATTTAAACCTGGATACATAGTAGCATTCAGGTAAATTTGCCAATGTAATTCTTTTTGTTCTAAAACAGTTTGCCACATCCCACCCTTTAAATCAGCATGCACCTTCTCCAATATTATAAACTGAAAGGTTTGATCTGTATATTGGGAAATGTGCTAATATAAAGCATTAGACATTTTTGCTGTTTTTATGTCATAAAGATGTTAATATATTCTTGATCTCAGATGACATTCAGTTTTCTCAATATGGTATGCTTGGCATAATTTACAAATAGTAGCATATACATTACTTTTTGTCTGACAGTTAGAGTGCCCTTTTACTATTATATTCTTATTTATTTTACATCTTGATGTCACCATTATATAAGGGCACTGTGGACAGGCTTCGCATTTATGCATGTATCCTTCATTCTGTGAAATGTTTTTTGGTATATTCTCTAATATTTGTTTAAGATTCCTATCTTTTTTGTGTACAGCTTTGGGATGGGCACTCAAAATATTGTTAATGCCTTGGTCTTGTCTGAATATTGACCAATTCTTATTTATTATATGGTTTACTGCCATACTATCATTGTTATACGTTGTAACAAAGTGACGGCCATTTTGTGTATGTTCATCCAAATCTGTTAAAATATTATTAGATCTCATTAACTGCATTTCATGCCCATCTGTTTCTCATTGAACCTCATCACAATTCACTACTTGATGTAACAATACAGGCTGGAAAATGCCTTTCCTTCTCTTATGTGTCACTTCTTTCTGAATGCTGGTAATAAGCCTAGCTGGATAACTTTGATTCTTGAACAATTCATTCAGCTATGTACACTCTTCCATAAAATCTTTTTCTGTAATAATCATTCTAGCAGCATGCACCATCTGTCTCTTCACCATGGCCTGCTTTTGATGGTATGGATGATTACTATCAAAGTGTAAAAACCCAATAGAAAATGTGGGTTTTCTGAAGATTTTAGCAAATAATGTATTAAATACTGATGGTCTTTACTCAACTGAACATCCAGATATGAAATAGTTTCATGACTTATAATACAAGAAAATGATAAAAATGTTGTAGTATTATTTATGTATGTTATGAAATCATGTATCAGCGCTTCAGGCCCAGACCAGAAAATAAGTAAGTCATCCAAGAATCCTGAATACATCTTGATATACTGGAAAAAATCACTTGCTTTTGGTTGTTAACCTAATAAATACCTATGAACCTATGAACAATACTCAGGTTACCTCACTGGGTGTCAGATTTTTTTTGCTTCCAAGCTGGACAGTGATCTTTTGTAGTCTGAGTCATACTAAATTTAAATGTTAGATTATTAGATTATTTTAAATTGACCATGTCATTTTTTTTTGTTTTTGTATTACTTGTTCTTATAAATAATTTTCTCACATTTAAAACAAGGAGAAAACATAACAAAAGGTAAGCAAATAAACTCAATCAATAGTAGAAATAAAAATATAAGAATACTTAAAACAATCTTTTTCTTTTATTCCTGACATAATCAGAAAATGAAGATAGAAACATGAAGTCTGGCAGTTTAACATATGGAATTTCATCCTGTAGTCCAGGGTTTGATCCCATCTTTTTCCATTTGGCTATTACGTGACTCTAAGCAAGTTAATTTACAAAAAAAATGCACCCCGAAAAGTGACTTATGCATAGTGCATTTACATTTACCTGGTTAACAAATGAACACACACACACACACACACACACACACACACACACACACACACACACACACGCACACACTCAGTAAACCAGTTGCATTAATACAGTAATTAATATTTTACATAATTATTTTTGTTTAAAAGTAAAGTATATGTACTTTTTTAGCGTTCATTCTCCTAATGACTAACATGCTTCACAGTCATGCAATTATTAAAGTTAAACTTAATGAAATAGTTAAATCATTGACATGACAAAATATTACCACAGAACACAAAACCCATTGACAGTGATTTCCTGTGCAAGAGCTCTGATCCTCAATGGGTTGAACTTCAAACAAATGACACTCAAGAATTTAAATTCATCCACCAATTGCTTATTCCTATTATACTGTCAGTGTAAGTGAGCATGACCCTGGCTAGAAATCAGTGTGTTACCTTAGTAAGAAAGGTGTTTGCTAGATGAGCTCTTATGATGACAACATCTATGAACATGTGGCTGACCACATCCGAGTGTGGATACCTCAATTACTGATGGACCAGTGGGAATGGTACTGCTATAGGAGCAGGATCTGTCATGGCTATGGCCACATCAGCTAATGTCTGATGATGAGTGTTTTGCCTAGTGGATGCTGACCCTCCCCCAGAAGGCATTCTATAAAAGGCACTGCATGGTCCAGCATGTCATTCAAATGGTCCAAGAAGTGACATACATGCACACACAGTTCATGCAGTCTCACTCATCAGAATATATGGCATGCAGTACTCTTGAATATGTCCTCAGAGGCCATAGTAGAACTTGCCTGTGCCTCCAAGATGGCTGTACACATATGTTATGTGGCACCTACTGATGCACCAGCATCATAGGGAGGATGGTAAGCATGACTTCACTGACCACCTCTACTGACACCCCTGTGTGGTACTTTATCCTCATGATGGCTAGGGATTCTGCTAGCTCTGCAGAGCTCTGAAGCTGGGGTAACCACTACCATGATCAAACATGTCCCACTCAAACTGTCCAATCCCCAATGGTTCTGTGTCATGGGTATACTTAGACATAATGACTGAGTCCAAATTCTGGAAGTAGATGTGGGAACCACAGCCTCCACATCAGAAACGCCATCTGTAACCCCAGACTGTAGTTGTTCATCACTGCTGTCATCTTCATAGGCTACTGATACGCCAGTATCAGGGAGAAAGAGCTCGGCAGTTCTGGTGCAAGCCTCACCCGAGCTTATACCAATAAAACAGAAAAAAATGGGAAATAAGAAGAAATTACCAGAAGTATGCTCTCTAGACCAGAATAAAGCAACAATAAATGCAAGTGCAAATAAACATCTTACTGAGATATATTTAAAAATGTATATATAAATTAAGAAAAATAAGGTATGCCTATATTATGTGCAAATGGTCAATGAACCTCAATGCCAGATGCCTCAATACAAATAAAATGGAAAGTGATAGAGGTATGATAAGGATTAAACAGAATATGACCTTTTACACAAAACTATTATAACTATATGTTATATAAGCTCTCTGCAACTCTTATGGCTACTCAACACACAATTTCAACTTTGTAAATACTGTAAATAGCATCTTACTTTAAATGAGTGTATGTAAAGAGTTTCCATACTTACTTTAAATGAGTGTATGTAAAGTGTTTCCACACTTCAAATGCAAGAATGTATGTTCAAACGAATCTGTACACTACAACCCTTAGATCTATCACAATGAACTTTGTTGATCATGCTTGATACTGAATGTACATATTTGTAAACTGTACTATATACTGTACTTTTATACTTTTGTATCTTTTCTGTATTGTGTATTATAGAGCTTTTCTCCCCGTCCCCGGGCCTCCACTGAAAACGGGCACATTTGGGCCCAGTGGACTTCCCCAGTAATCAAACTGGAAATAAATAAATACACACACACACACACACACACACACACACACACATATATATATATATATATATATATATATATATATATATATATATATATACACGTGTGTGTGTGTGTGTGTGTGTGTGTGTAAAACTAGCATACCAGGAGCATCACTAGTGGACACACTATGCTGTCTTTCACCTCTGCCCAAACATCCATCACAACACTAGGTAACTCCCTGAGCTGTATGGATCCTCAGTCTCAGTGAGGAGTGGTTTGGTAGCATTCCCAACCCCAGTAGCTCTCCGTTCCCATTGAACAGCCCTGGCTCTACTCATAGCATTCTTAATCTTGTCAATGGTCCTGTGTCTGATAGCCTTGTAGTCATGGCCATTTACAGCATTCACATCATTAACCACCTGCCACTAGACACAGTTATGGAAAAAAACAGCAAATGGCATATTCCATCGATAATGCCATTTGCTGAACTGGTCTTACTGAGATCTCATTATGGTAAGGATAGGGAAATTTGCCCTTTCCCCACTGTAGTGTGACCTCAGAGTTGGTATATATAATTGGGGGGGTGTGTAGGGGGCACAGCCCCCCACAACAGGAGGATTCAGCGAACGGCATTGTCGATGGAATATGCCATTCACTGTTTTTACTTTTCAGTAGCCGAACATAGATCTGAGAATATATATTGTACTGTCTCTACCTCAGTATGCCAATGTTGATGTGGCAAACACTGTTAATGAAGTCAATGTTTCACAGTAATCCCATGGTTTATTGGTTCAGATCTAGAGAGGGTGATGTCTATATTAAAGCAGGAATCCTTAATGTCAACATCTTAAAGGTATAAGACCACAAAGATGAGAAATCATTACAATGAATTATGTTGGTTTCCATTATTTATTTGTGTTTGGCTTCATCCTTTGCACAGTGCTTAGCTTTGCATGTTGCTGACTGCTAGTGGTGACTATCAGTGAATGTCAGCTCAATTCAATCACTCTTCTGGTCAGGATAAAACAGACAGACGTCTGTGGGTTCTGTTGAAGCAGCTTTATTATGTACAAACACATCAAGATTGAGGCTAAATAACTTTAACTTAGATAAACTTATACACAAACTAGGTATAACACTTATACATGTTCACTCTCTGGCTGCGCTCTCTAGCACGTGCTTGCTATTTATATGCAAGTGCTGTCCTTGGGAATACTTCATAAAGGTACAACACACACTATTCTACATCCTCCCTCTTTGAAAAATGAGTCATGCATTATTAACAACATTAATTGACATGCAGTTGACACAATATAATTCTTTGCCATGCAATTATACAGAACTAAATAAATATAGACAATTATGTCCAGGTTGCTGTGTATTTTACACTAGCTCTGGAAATATCACCAAATCGTTTGACATAGAAATTAGAACTAGGTCTAGCAACTGGGACTGTCTCTGCTGAATGTTCAACTTTGGGGACATCAGGAACATCATCAGGAATGGAATTCAGAGTTAAGACACATTCTGCAACAGGAACATTGTCTGGATTGCTCAGAGATCTAGAGTCTGTATCACAGGAACAATGCTGCAATATTGTTTCTGATACAGGATGAAGATTTCCAAGATTTCTCCTGTACTCCCCTTACATTTCATGAAGTAGGATCTCGCTCGGCACATATACCTGTTAGTTGGCCAATCTGGTTGAAACCTTACGCTGTTTGTATCCTCACTGTCTCTCCTTCTTTCAATGGACAAAGAAATCTGCTCGATTTATCATAGCTGAACTTCTGGAAAGAATGCTTTCCGAATAGTTGGCTCTGATTGTTCTTTTGTTCTTAGCTTTAAGCCACAACAAACTGGAACTGATAGGCAATGTTGTTCTGGTTTGCCTAGATAGAAGTCTCTGAGCAGGTGAGCCAAGTATATTGTCATGGGGTGTGTTTCTGAAATTTAGTAAATTCAAAAAGACATTGTATTGTCACACTTTGACTACTCTAATAATTGCTTTGCACTCTGTACTGCATGTTCAGTTAGTCCATTTGACTGTGGATATTCTGGACCACTAGTAACATGTACAAAGTCCCATTTTTTGTACATTTCTAAAACAGCTGACTAGTAAATGTACCATTGCCAGAGATAAGCTTCTGTGAACTCCCATGGACTGAGAAATGATGTTTCAACTAAGTGATAACAGCAGTGGTCATTAGGTTAGGTAGTAAGTTGATCTCAAATCAGTCCAAATAAGAGTCTACCAACAATAAGTAATGCTGACTGTTCCACTCAAATATGTCAGTTGCTACTGTTGACCAAGGTAGTTCAGGAACTTGACTTAGCTGAAGTGGTTCTTTTTGCAAATGCGTTTTAGTACTATTGCATGCTGAACAAGAAGAAAGCACTTTATCAATATCTTTTGCTAGAGAAGGGCAAAATACTAGTCCTCTCACCCATTTTTTGGTAGATTCGGAACCTGGGTGACCATGATGCAAAATTTGGATGTATTCATGTTGTAAGGAAACACGAACAACAATTTTAGGACCTTTGAAAATAATGCCATCTTCTGTCAACATTTCATCTCTATAAGAAAAATAAGTTTGCACTTCAGGTGGTACACTAGATTGTTTCAACAGCCATCCAGCATTAATGAAGGGGTTGAGCTTTTGCAAAATGGGACCTGTCTTTGTAAGATCTCTCAGCTCATCAAGTCTCGTGGTAGAAACATTGTGCACTTCCATGACATCAAAGTCAAAATTATCTGCATTAATCTGTTCTGTTGTATTTCTGGGTGATGTGGATAAGGTATCAGCCAGATAAAGAAGTTTGCCTTTTGTATGGACCATTTTAAAGTTGTACTTTTGCAATCTAAGCATCATTCTTTGTAATCTCTCTGGAGCTGAATGCATAGGCTTCTTTAAAATAGTAACTAGAGGTTGGTGATCAGTCTCAATCTGAATATCTCGAACATAAATATAATCATGAAACTTTGAACATGCAAATACTATTGCCAAAAGTTCTTTTTCAGTTTGACCATATTGCATTTCAGTTTGGGTAGGAGTTCTAGATGCATATGCTACTGCTCTGCCCTCTTGAAGAATAACTGCACCAAGACCAAATTTTGAAGCATCACAGGAAACAGTTACTAGTTTATTGACATCATAGTATACTAATGTAGGTGGGGTGGCAATTTTCTGCTTAAGGTCTTCAAATGCTCTCTAATGCTGTTCCATCCAAGACCATATAACATTTTTGCACATTAGCTCTCTCAAAAGCATTCTCAACTCACTGAAGTCTGGTATAAATTTGCCCAGAGAGTTAACCATACCAAGAAAATGCTGTAAGTCTTGGAAATTATCCAGTGCTGGCATCTCAAGAATGCCTGCTTGCTTGGATGGGTCTGGCTGCAAGCCAGTGCTAGTAAATTAATGACCTACATATGTAACTTCTGGTAGTCTGAATTTGCACTTCACAGGATTGAGCTTCAAGTTCACTTCACATTCATAGGTTCATAGATTAGTAATGGGCTAACTTATTTTAAGCCTAGCCAATTACCCCATATTAAAATCAAACCCTTTGCCTTGTGTTTGTAAGGTAAACACCTTAACCATTATGCCAACCTCCCACCCTCCCACGTGCTCTGTCTAGAACTTTCCTAAGGTTTCTGTCATGCTCTGCTTCACCATTGCCTCCATCTAATAAAGCATCTACTATAATGGGACAAGGATAACCTGAAAAAAATTGCTCCATTGTATGCTGAAAGACTTCACTTGCAGAATTTATTCCAAATGGCATACTGAGGAATCTATATCTTCCAAATGGGGTACGGAATGTAGTCAGTAGTGAAAATGTGTGATCAAGCATCACTTGCCAAAATAAACTTTTTGCATCCAAGACAGAAAAAACAGTGTAATTCTGTATTAGGGCTGTGACTTCCTGCACTGTATGGATAGGATGATGCAGTCTCTTAAATGCTTTGTTCAGATCTCTTGGGTCAATGCATATTCTGATTTCATCTGAGCCTTTTTTGTGGGCTGCTACCATGGATAGCATCCATTCAGTAGGTTTTGTAACTGGACAAATTACACCTTACTGTACCATTTTATCCAGCTGAGCTTTGACTTTATTCTGCATAGCTATCAGAACTTTTCTTCCCAGTCTGACCACTGGACTGACCCCTGGGTCTAATTTCATAGAATTCACAACTAGAAGTTTGCCTAACTTTTCATCAAAAACATCAACATACTCGGAGAAAATAGCTTCAGTAAAATTGGAACTGGGACATGTGTTTATCTGATGAACTTCTTTGGTAAAGGAAAGCAGATTCATCCTCAAACTGTCTCTGAGACCCAATAATGACTGCGCAGATCTTCAGACTACATAGAATAATAAGCTGTAGCAGTTCCTAGCCAAATAACATGAAAGCACTACTGAGCCTTTGGTTTGAATCTCTTCACCTCCATAAGCAACAAGTTTCGCACAACTGGCCACATTAAGTTGCTCACCAGCTCTCATCTTAGCAAATGTGTCTGCTGACATAACATTACATTTTGAACTAGTGCCTACTTTGAGCTCAGTGGTTTTACCATTGATCTGGACAGTGCAAAACACTTTGTTCTTTGCCAACAAATCTACTGCATCAATCTTTTCACCAATTACTGATACACCATCTATGTAGAAAGTAGGGTTGCAACTCTCTGTATGATCAACTTGCTTTTTAAGTGACTGTTTTTATAACTGTGTGAGGTTTACTTGATTTGCAAAACTGTTGAAAATGATTCCATTTTTTTACACTTGTGGCATTGCTGACCAAATGCTAAGCACTTTTCTCTTTTAGACTCATGATTGGCACCAAAATTGCGACAGTTAACAATAAAGTTTGATTTGGGTTTTGCTGACTCACCCTTGTACTGCACTGAGCATGTCTTTTTCACTGAACTAGTCTTAGAACATGCTGGAAAACTACAGGTTTTACCTGCCACACCCACAGGAGTTACAGCTGACATGTGTTAGGCCTGTCCATGTAAGCCACATGTCACATGCTGTCTACATTTGCTCTTGAGCCCACTGAAATCATGCTCTTATCACTTGCAATCATACTTGAGTGCCTTTCTATAACTTCATGGATTTGGCAAATCTCAGTAGCTTTGCTCAACATTAAATCACTGTTACAAAGCAAAATCTTTTTCACTGCAGCACTATTAATACCACACACAACCCTGTCCTTTATGAACTCATCTTTTAAATCACCAAACCTACACGTTTTAGCTTTTTTTCTCAGGTCAGTAATATAACCTGCAAAAGTTTCTCATGGCTTCTGATCTCTTGTGTAAAACAAATGCTTCTCTAATGTAACATTTGTCTGGGGGTTGCACATTTTCCTGAATTTGCATTTCAAACACTCAGGGACTTCTGTTGATTCAGCCTGTACAACAATATGATGGTTTTCCCCTCTGACTCAGCTAAGTTTAGAAAAATGAATGCACTGGTGGTGCATCTTTGTCAGAATAAGCTTGCTCAAATATTCTCCAAGTCTCTGCAATATTCTGATCAAATACAAGTGGACCTGGTCTGCAAAATGCCTCTACCATAACTCATTACATCTGAGTTACACATCCAGATGCATCTGCAGTTAATTCCTACTGACACCTCTAGGAGTCAAATATTGCTTGTTCATATTTGTATAAATAATTCCAAAACTATCCTATGTACAAGGTTTTTAAAGATTTCATCTTAAAGCTTACACAATGGCAAACGCAACTGCAGTAATATTTTACCTCTGTCTAGTGAAAGTAAAGAGATATTAACTGTGGTTTTTATGATGTTAATTTATGTAGATAAAAGGTTCACATTTTTCTAAATATATCAACAACCAAGTAACACATACAGAACTTCTTAGCCTCATATGAAAGGTCTCAGCTAAATGAATAAAATGCTGCTGACAGTATGTGTGTACCTTGGGTGGTTGCTGAGGTATTGTAAGTTGTTTACAAAACATTACAAACATAATAGTTACTGTGTTTACTGTGACTTATACAATTCAGTTTAAGACCTTGAAACTAAAGAATACTACAACTATAAAAATATTTTCTGCTGAATAGTTTGCCATTTACACTTCTTTCATAACCCTATGGTTCCAGAGATATGAACATTTGAAATGTGAAGACATAATTTGATTCTGTGAAATGGCTTAGGTTCCACCTGTTGGAAGTTACAGTGCAAACTTCCTGGGCTGCACTGGAGTGAATGAGCTAACATACCAGTGAAGGCTTTTGCAAGTATGCACAAACACACACATATACATGTGCCAGAAATGTATGCCAGTACTTGTAAAAAAAAACAAAAACAAAAAAATGTTTCCTACCTTTCCTTGAACTAGTGTAGCCCAGATACAGGTTTGCTGTATCCAGGATCTTTTGTAAGCTTCTGAGCAGTGCTGCTCAATTTTTGCCCTTATGTATGCTAGTTCTCTGCTCTCTTGCACTTTTATTAGCTTATTAGTCTAGCAGTTTAAACTATTCCTGGTGCCAGAAAGTGTGTTCTTCAAATTTTCCCTTAGAACTAGCTGGTTTCTCAGTAGTAGCACTAAAATCTGAATCCCTGTGACTAGCACTTGCTCTAAAACCTGCTGGAAAGCACAAGAAAGCCTTAAATTGATACAAGCACTCAGTTCTCCTTGTTAATAAGGAGAAATTAATCATAGGCACTAAACAGCCTATAATTGCAAAGTACCTTGCCAAGGTAAGGGAAAACAGCTCTTGTACTTTACAAAAGAAACACCGAACCAGGCATGTCCAAGGGTCAGCTTCCGGTGATTTCTCCTGTCCACCTGGTGAATCTGGGCATACTGGGGCAATGCAGCAATTGCTTCATGTACACAGACAATCCTCTCCTCCTACCACCCAACACTACAACCTACGAGAGATGCACTTACATAGACAAACTGGAAGCAAAGCTCTCTCCAGCCAAGATTGTGCTAGACAGTCAAGAGGAGAAGGTTAACACCTGCACTACACCTCAAGCAACGCATAGCCCATCAAAACTCATGCCACCAACATCCACACATAGTAACACTAAACCCACTTATGTGAGGCCCTTAACATTAACCTGCCCAAGCAACAAGGACTTCCGAAGCTGAAATGCAAACAAACACCAATCACAACCAAAGTGACACATAGCTCAAAATACCAGTGTGCCACCAAGCAACAGCCCCTAAGGCAAGACAACGTACCCAACACTTTAGTCATAGGTGACTCTATAGTCAGGCACACCAATGTCCCACTCACCAGGCTGAACAAGGAGGAAATTACTGTCAGCTGCCTGTTGGGTGCTAGGATCCGCCACATAATGCATGCGCTCAAGTCACTCCACAACAAGTATAAATATGACTCTGTCATTGTCCATGTTGGAGTGAATGACTTGAGATGTACCTCCCTGGACTACATGAAAAGAGACATGGAAGAGCTCTCAGATCATGTGGCCCAGGCAGGTATGACACTATCCCTGAGCAGCATCTTGCCTTTGCCCAGAATGATACCACAGTATAAGGACAAAATTATTGACTTCAACAATTGGCTAAGTTTCTAGTGTCATTCAGAGGGGATCCAGTATCTGTCTGCCTGGGACGACATGATCGACAAACCACGATGTTTTGCCAGAGATGGTCTGCACTTGTCACCCCTGAGATCCAGGTTACTGGCTAAGGCTCTTGCCACCCCTATAGTGCCTTTTTTAGGCAAGGCTCAAAGGACAAAACCACCACCGTAACAGATATAAGCATGCAAAATCTGAAGGTAATGCTATTCAATGCTAGAAGTCTAAACCTCAAAATGCACTCTCCCGAGGCACTCCTAAAAATGGAGAACATCGATATCTCTTCAATAACTGAGACCTGGTTCAAGGCTCCAGAGAGCACCCCTGCAATACCAGGCTACAACTCTTACCACACTTTTCAGTCACCAAACCAGGACCGAAGCACTAAAGGCGGAGGAGTGTCCATATTCACCAAGGATATTCACACCTTCAGGCTAGTTCCCCAACGCAATGCATCTTAAATTCTACAGGTGCAACTAACACTGGGTAAGACTGCAATCCAAATTGTAGTTTTCTACAGATCCCCCACCATGCCCCAAGAGTCTCACTACACCTTTCTAAACACACTAGAAAATATTAAGATACAACCAAACACCCTAATACTGGGTGATTTCAACTACACTGCCATTAATTGGGAAAACTACTCAGGTGCCAACACCTTTGCCCAACGGTTCTTAGAATTCATAAATTCCAATGCCCTGGATCAACTAATCCATAGTCCCACCAGGGGCTCAAATATCCTAGACCTGGTCATTACCAACATGGGAGATCGATGCTCCACACCAGTGGTCACCCCCTCATTGGTCAGGTCTGACAATAAGCTAATCACCATTGACGTCCACATCCCACCCCCACCCCGCAGTAGGGAAACCTCCATAAAAAAACTTCTCCAAAGCCAACTTCATGCTACTCAAGTCAGAAGTGGCAAACATTCATGACAGCCATGCAGACGGGAACTGAAAGTTTGACTGCTGAATCCCATACTAAGACACTGTACAAGCACATCCACTCAAGCATGAATCATGCCATACCAAACAGAACCAAGATGGTCTCGTCCAAAAAGAGGAACCCAATCTGGTGGTCCCCTGCCATAAGCAAACTATACAACAGAAGGAAGAAACTGTTTCAGAAAAGAGGAAAATCCCAGGATGCAAAAAACTCCCTTACCAGCCTCAGTAAGAAGCTGATATCCCTCATAAAATCCACCAAAGCTAGTTACGAAAATAAAATCGTCAAAGATTTCAAGGACAACCACAAGGCATTCTATAACTATGTCAAGAACCTAAATGGCAATGCTCAGATCTGCTCTGAGCTACAACAGAATGGCATTAAATATACTGATCCCAACGATATTGCCAATATCCTGGCAGATCAATTCAGTGCCAACTTCACCCCCCTCTCACCCCCTAAAGGGCTCATCTCAATACCAAAAGAATGCCAAATTCTGGTAATCATGGCCACACAGGTAAAAAAGGCACTCTCCAAAGCTAAGAATACAGCAGCATCCGTGGGACCAGATGACATCCCGCTGTGTACTATATGAACTACAAAATGAACTGGCACCTCACCTAAGTATCATGTTTAATCATAGCTTCACCTCAGGCTTCATGCCCAATGACTGACGCACAGCTACAGTTATCCCACTCCAGAAGGGGGTATCCACCTTGGATCCCAAGAACTATTGTGCCATCAGTCTGATGAGCCTGATCTGCAAAGCCATGGAATGCATTATCATGGAACTTATAAACAAAGACATTGGCAACCTTCAAACACTGGACCCCACCCAATTTCATTTCATAAATGTCCGATCTTGTCTCCTCAACCTGATTGACTTCTTTGAATTTGTCTCCAGAGCCGTAGACAAGAGTAAGGCGGTCCACACAGCCTATCTGGACAACACCACCCCCCACTCTGGAATCACAGATAAACTTACTAAGCTGGGCATTAATCCCTATGTCACTCGATGGATTGCCAACTGGCTTACTGACAGAACCCACACTGTAAAAGTAGCCGACTCAAAATCCAGACAAGCGACAAGCGGAGTACCTCATGGTTCAGTCCTGGGACCGCTCTTGTTTGGTTCATAGATTCATAGGTTCATGCATCTACTTCTCTGAAGTACAGGCCAGCACTAAGGGTCTCTGGCTAACAAAGTTCGCAGATGACTGCAAACTGGGACCATTAATGAATGCCCAAATGATGTGGATATTCTACAAAAGGGCCTTACAGAAACAGATGATTGGTGCCAGAGCCATGGACTCAAGCTCAATGCCAAGAAATTTATAGTTATCCCCTTTGGGAAAAAACATGTACCCATGAATTAACAGATAAGTGGCAGTAGACTAAACACTGAAAGTGTGATAAGGGACTTAGGGACACAGGTGGACAGTGGTCTCATCTTCAATAATCACATAGCCACAACAGTCAGGAAATCCTTCTATATGGCAGACCTCATCACTAAGGGCTTTTCATCCAGAAAAAAGGAGGTCATTGTCCCACTGTACTCATCCCTCATTAGACCCATTATAGGGTACAACGCCCTGTTTGGTATGTACCTCACAAGACATCTGCAACAACTGGAAAGACCACAGAAATACCTCACTAAAAGAATCACAGGCCTGAAGCAGATGCCCTATTCTGACCATCTAAAAAAAACGCCTGCTTTACTCTGTCGCATATCGCCTGCTCAGAGGTGATCTCTGCTTAACATACAAGGCCATGTCAAACCCAGTGCTGTTGGACATGCTACACTTAAAGAAATCCCAATCCCTCATAGCCACACACTCCAGGGATCTAAACCTGGTCATCAAAATGAACAAACATGCTAGAGGGATAGTTTCCTGACCCAGAGACTCCCCATACTCTGGAATAGACTTCCCATACATGTCAAGCTGAGCGCCTCTTTGGCCCTCTTCAAAGGAACCTTGAAGATTGGATGGGAGATAGGAAATTCACCCCGGGGATAACGTCAGTCACCCTGCTGGACAGGGGACCAGGGAAGTAAATATTCTGGGAAGAAATAGCCAGGGAATTGTTATGGCTAGGCTTGTATAGACCCTAGGGCCAATAGCCTAGTACCAACCTATGAACCTATGAACTACTATGAACTATGCCCAATAGCACAACAAGCCTCTGAATAACTGAAATTTATGACATAAGTTTCCTGAGCACAAGCATAATCTTGAAATCACTGTACTGTAAGAAATCACCTCTTATCAGTGTAAGAAACATTTCAAAATAACTGCACTGTGTGAATAAACTGGGCAGAAGAAGCTTAGAGTGAAAAATATTTTGAAGTAACTGCACTTTACGAATAAACAGTACACAGCACACTGACTTTCCCAAAATGGCTGTACGTTGCTAAATAACTCTATACAGCGCAAGAAACACTCTGTAATGGTGGCACTCTGTGAATAGACACACGCAGCACAATAAACTTTTCAAAATGCCTGTATTTTGACTACACTTTATGAAATAGTTGCACTTTGCACACAAATAAACTCTTTGGAATAAATGCACAGTAATAAGCATACACTGTAAGCACTTTTACACACTTTGAAATGCTTTGAATAACTCTAGTTATGCCCTGAATAGCTTCAATCTATGCAAAATAGTAGTTTATGCCAAAACACAGTAATTTGCCAAAAAACATGCATTTGCCTTGCTTTATTTATGCTTAAGGTGCCCTTTTTACCCTTTATTATATTTTTCTCATTTTATCTTTTTTCATGTCCATTATACTTTTCTTGTGCTCATTTTACTCTAAACATGTTTGTTTTACTTTAAACATGCTCATTTTGTAATTCCGAGGTAATTCCAAACCCCCTATGTGCTTTTCTGATAATCGTTTTATCAAATATCTTAATTTCAAACATTTTGTTTAATTAATAAATGTTTTGTGCCTCTCGTTTGCTTAATAATGCATTCTGTGCCCTTATAATGCTCTGTTTTACATTTTTAATAAATACATCATTTGTGTATGTATTCATTACCTTTAGTTCGTTTCTGGCCCTTTCTTGTATTCAATTCACATAGTTTACCTTCACTGTTAACTCTGCACCCCGTAGCTCTGAAAAGCAGTCTCTGGAATCCCAGTTCTGGTGTTGCTCATCTCATCAGGATAAAACAGACAAACATCTGTGTGTTCCATTCAAGCAGCTTTATTTTGTACAAACACATCAGAATTGAGGCTTAATAACTTTAACTTAGATAAACTTATAAACAAGGTAGAGAATAGAGAGATGGTGGAGCCAAGATCCCAAAAATATAAGTATAAATGTAGATAAAGAGACTTGTAGGCTGGAAATTAAAATACTTTAAATTTATTAAAAAATGCAGATTTAGGTAAGCGCTTTTGAGGCAATCCTCTTCTTCAGACCTTAATACAGAAATAAATTAGCACACAAGGTTTAAATAAAACCAATAACCAATAAAAATTCTTTAAAAATCAGTGACACAACCCTATTTTTTTCAAGAGAGGTTTTAGAGATACAGTACTGTTAAGACCATGTGATAAGTAAGCCTTAAAGTCTACTATCCACCTTAGTTCAGCATATTCAGTTTCATTGTTAATATCACCTTCTCTAAGGCTCACATTCATTTTTTGCAAGACCAAGAATTTAAAATTGAGCTGATCACCACAGTCTAAGACATGCTTAGCTAATGCATTAGTAAGTTTGCTGTTTCTGATATCGAGATGTTCCATCACCCTTTCCTTCATAGTTCTATTGGTTGTACCAATATAGAATGCACTACAGAGATTGCACTTAGCAAAATACACAACATTTTTTGTAGAACAATCTGCATAAAATAAAAACTCTACAGGTTTCTGATGCACAGGGTGTACAATCATGCAGGTGGGCCAAATGTTATTGCATATTCTGCAGTTTCTACATGGGAAAGTCCCTCTACATTGTGAAACATACCTGTCACATGTTTTATTCTGTTTATAGCAGAGTTTCTTTTTCAAATTCTTGCTATTTTTAAAACTAAAACTGGGTGTAGAACCAACAACCTGCCTAATCTCGGGGTCAGTAAGAAGAATGGACCGGTTCTTTTTAATGATGTCACATGTCTTGTAGACATCATTAGAAAAAGTAAGACATAGCCTATTGACAGGTAATGAGGAGACTTGCTTATCTGGGGGTACATTCATTAAGTGCTCATCTGAGTAGTAAGGTTTGCTTTTGTGACTTTCATGTAAGTCTACTTCAACTATCACTCTGTCAATATCAACCCTCTTGTATCCTCTCTCAACAAACTCTGTGGTGATCTTGTATCCTCTCTCAACAAACTCTGTGGTGAGACGACTCATAGCATCTATTAATTCTTCCCTGTCTGTATGCAGTCTCTTGCAACGTAAGACTTGGTTCCTGACTATATTCTTAGTAATGTGCCTAGAATGCATACTGGAATGGTGAAGAATGTTATTCTTCCTACAGTCCTTCCTATGTATCCTTGTCGAGATGTTGCCAACTAACGTCAGGTTAATGGTATTATCAACAGACTGAATTTCTTTTTATATGATCTGCTTATGGTCCTTTTAACTATTTTAGTGTAGAGCATCCGACTATACCGACAATTTATGGACTTCCAAAAGTGCACAAGGATACAGCTAACCCCCCCTTTGACCCATTGTATCAAGAAGAGGATGGCTCACAGAGCCAATGTCTATGTATGTAAAAAAACAGCTAAGGTTTGTGTTGAATAAGATAACTACTGTCCTTCGTGACAGCAAATAGTTTTTAGAACACCTTTATGACTGGGCTGAGACTCAACAAGCTGTAAATTTAAGTGATGTGATTTTTGTTACTTTGGATGTGAACTCTTTCTTCATGGTTATCCCTAATGATGAAGGGATTGAGAATGTCAGGCAGTTCCTTATCAAGGAGAGCAATTTCAGCAATTCCAAAATTAATACGATATGTGCTCTTCTAGACTTGATTCTAGAGAACATTTTTTTTTGTTTCAAAGAGCGCTCTTTCTTCAAAAAGTGGGAGTTGCTATGAGCACGGCATGTGCCAATACATATGCCAATATTGTTTTGGCTCAATGGGAGAAAGAAATGGTGTATACCTCTGACATGTACAAGCAGCACATTATGTTTTACAAACGTTTCGTGGATGATATCTTTTTTGCTTGGCATGGTGATGACACACAATTGGAAACATTTGTTAGGTTTCTTGATAACACCACTGGTTACCTTTCTTTCTCCCTTAGTTACTCCAAAGAGAAAATCAGCTTTCTAGATGTTACTGTTAACAAAAATATGTTTGGCAGCATCTCGATAAGGATACATAGGAAGGACTGTAGGAAGAACAACATTCTTCACCGTTCCAGTGTGCATCCTAGGCACATTACTAAGAATATAGTCAAGAACCAAGTCTTACGTTGCAAGACTGCATACAGACAGGTAAAAATTAATATATGTTATGAGTCATCTCACCACAGAGTTTGTTGAGAGAGGATACAAGAGGGTTGATATTGATAGAGTGATAGCTGAAGTAGACTTACATGAAAGTCACAAAACCTGACCTTACTACTCAGATGAGCACTTAATGAATGTACCCCCAGGTAAGCAAGTCTCCTCATTACCTGTCAATAGGCTCTGTCTTACTTTTTCCAATGATGTCTACAAGACATGTGACATCATTAAAAAGAACTGGTCCATTCTTCTTACTGACCCAGAGATTAGCCGGGTTGTTGGTTCTACACCCAGTTTTAGTTTTAAAAATAGCAAGAATTTGAAAAAGAAACTCTGCTATAAACAGAATAAAACATGTGACAGGTTTGTCTCACAACGTAGAGGGACTTTCCCATGTAGAAACTGCAGAATATGCAATAACATTTGGTCCACCTGCATGATTGTACACCCTGTGCATCAGAAACCTATAGAGTTTTTATTTTATGCAGATTGTTCTACAAAAACATTGTGTATTTTGCTAAGTGCAATCTCTGTAGTGCATTCTATATTGGTACAACCAATAGAACTATGAAGGAAAGGGTGATGGAACATCTCGATATCAGAAACAGCAAACTTACTAATGCATTAGCTAAGCATGTCTTAGACTGTGGTGATCAGCTCAGTTTTAAATTCTTGGTCTTGCAAAAAATGAATGTGAGCCTTAGAGAAGGTGATATTAACAATGAAACTGAATATGCTGAATTAAGGTGGATAGTAGACTTTAAGGCTTACTTATCACATGGTCTTAACAGTACTGTATCTTTAAAACCTCTCTTGAAAAAAAGAGGGTTGATTAACTGATTTTTAAAGAATTTTTATTGGTTATTGGTTTTATTTAAAACCTTGTATACTAATTTATTTCTGTATTAAGGTCTGAAGAAGAGGATTGCCTCGAAAGTGCTTACCTAAATCTGTGTTTTGTAATAAATTTCAAGTATTTTAATTTCCAGCTTATAAGTCTCTTTATCTACATTTAAACTTACAAACAAACTAGCTATCACACTCATACATGTTCACTGTCTGGTTGCATTCTGAAAATGGCACTGAAGCTAGCATGTGCTTGCTATTTATATCTACGTGCTGTCCTTGGAAACACTTCTAAAGGTGCAGTACACGCTATTTTACAACTTCTATTTTGCATGTCCAAAGACTTAGCTGTCTGTATTGCAGAAGCGAGATTGACAATGGTGCATTTTAGTCAACACTCTGGACAATACTGATTGCTGAAAAAACACCTGTCATGTCACTTTCACATGTGGCTCAATGTGTTGATACAGTAAGTTCTGAAAAACAGCACAAGCAGTGCAGGGTTTGAATTCACATGTTAGATATTTTTCACTTGTGTTCACAATAAAATAATTTTATGTTTACTTGAACCTGAAGTGCTTCTGCAGTTTCAAAAGTGTTGATTGTTACAACAGACATTTGTAAAATGGATAATAAACAAGATAACTTTGATCTGTGCTATGTGCAGTCTTCTATGCAGTTCTTATAGAAAAAGCATACTTTTATGTGCATGATGTTAAAATATTTATTGGCCTAAAGTATAAAAAAGTAAAATCAGCACCATAATGAATTGAAAAATGTGGATAATCAACATAGTTGTAACAATATGCTTGAACATTTATTCATGAAAGTAACACATTCCATTACTAAACATATTCAGTGTACTGATTTATACTGTACATGTCACCTCTTGTAAATTTCTGTATGGTCTCTTCCTCAATAAGTCTCATGACATGAATGCATGATGAGGTGTATGAGAAATGCAAGTTATCGTGTGACAAACATTGTTAAAAATCTCAGTATTTCAGGGTAATGCTATAGGTACTGGGTTCACATCTAGATATTTTTACATGCCAGTGAAAGTATCAATTCTTACTGTCAACACCAGGCCACCAGTTGGATAAATCAGCATTCTGCTTTCTGAATGTTTTGGCTTTATTCTTTACAGGATGCTTTGCATTGTACATTATGACTGTCAGCTGTGACTATCACTGAATGGCAGTTCACTTCCAAGGCAAAAACTCAAAATTTTATTTCCCATGTGCAAAGACGTAGCCATTAATCATGCATATCAGTACAGCACCAATGAGCTTCAGTCAGCACTCTGCACAGTAATGAGTGCAGAAAATACACCTATGTAACTTTCTGTGGCTCAGCATGTTAATGCAGTAGGTTCTGAGGTAACCCAAGGTAAGCAGAGTTTGAATCCAAATTACTGACAGTTTTAATGTAAGGGTCAGAATAAAGTCTTGCCAGTCACTTTTTTTGTTATATTTGAAAATGAAGTACAATTCACAAGTTAAAAACTGACACTTGCAACTCAAGTCTGTATAATGAATGCTAAATAAGTTAAGTGTACTCTGTATCAAGTGTGTTCATCATAGCACTGATCATAATGAATTAAAAGGACACTTGCATGTGTATGATGCTACCAATAGTTCTTTGGATAAAGTATGACTTGTTACAATTAGCAGCATTAGGTGTTAAGGAAATCATTAAGAGGTGAGCCACACAAATTTCATATACATCTGAAAATAGCTGCAGTGAATACCATTTGTCATTACCACAGTTGTATATTGTACTAATGTATGTTGTGTAGCACAAGTATATATGACCATATCCTCAAAATATATTACAAAGATTACTCAAATCAATGCAAAGCAAACTTTTTCACAAGAATAAATAGATGCTCAAAATATAAATCAATAAAAAAACACCACAAAGTTCAACACATATATGTTTGTTAGAATTAGGTCTGTCTTTAGTCATATTCAAATTGTTGCACCTCAGCTTGCATACTAAAATGTTAGTTCTCCTGTGGCATTGACAGTTAATAAATAGAATAAAGTGTTTCCACTGTCTTTTTAGTCATGAGTTTGATTCACAGGTGCCATCACTTACAGTTGGTAAAATGTATGTCCTGCTAAGGCATTATGTCTTACTTAATGCAAATGTGTCTAATAACAACTCTGAATGACACTAACATAATTGAATATGCTATGTCATATTTGTCACAAGGTTCTATTCATAGGTGCCAGTATATAATTTCAAAAGTAACACAGATGCCATCATTAAAAAGCAGTTGATGAAGCCATTGTGGAACATGTGTATATAAGTAGCACTCATGGCCAAGTCTTACTACCATTTGTCACACTTGAACTGTACTTTGAAGAAATCAGACCTAAATCTGACAACATCTGATTTGTGTGCTTTCTATCATGCAGATGCTGATGTCAAGGTTACCCTTCCTTGTGCACAGGCTGGTACATGCCAGATCTGAAGTGAGTGCAATTCCCTGACATTTTTCCTGATATCCTTGAGTAGACATGAGAGCAATGGTGAGAATGGTGCTCCATTTAAATTCCAAAAGGGGTGTTAGAAGGAGTCCAAGATCCTTCTTGCTTCTAAAGTACAACAGCAATAGGCTTTTGCAGAATGGCTATACCAGGTCCCACTGCAAGGCTGAGGCTGCAACTAGCATTCCGTGCACTGGTGAGCAATGTTGGCACAACTACAGTGATGTGAAAAGGTGCAAGCTGGACCTCCTTTGCCAATGGGAGGAATATTTTAAAACCAATAATGCACCTGAATTGTATAGTCATAGTGGCCCATTACCAACCAATACAATACAATACTGTGACTTGCCAACACATAAAGGTTTTCATTTTTTAAGTTATAGCTCAGGTATGAATGTTAGCCATGTCATAATGCATCAGAATTTATATTCACTTTATCATTTGAGAGGGCATCAGTCCATAAGAACTTTACACACAAACACACAAACACACATATGTATAACTGAGTAGGCATATACCGCATATATCAAGTATACATGTCTCTTTGAATAGCTCTTGTACATTGCATTAGGTGACATGTAAATCAATGTAGCTGTGCTTGGATTAAAATCCAAGTACCATCTGTTAGCTTTTATGACATAAAATAAAATAAATGTTCTGCAATCATTAGGTAATAATAGTGCAATAATTGTAAATTGACATTTCATTGGTTGGAATGCATATATCATATATGAAGTAGTCATAAAACCTCATAAGACCTATTTGCCTAATATTTATAATAACAATTACATCAATGTATATTTTAAGACACAGGTATAACTTTAAATTCATATATGGATGTGTCAAAGGTTAATATATTTATGTGTTAATTTGGAATGAATGTAATATATTAAAGGAAATGGAATTCATGATAATTTATACGTTGTCTCACCCTGCCCAGCCTATTTATCTTTTTTTTTTTTTTTGGACTTTTGGAACATAATTCTTGTTGCAATACCAGTGACTACCAGCATAGGGAGCTTGATCAGCCACAGGGGGATCAGACCACCATACCTGCACAGATGGTTGAGCAGCAACACCGCAGGCAATACAGACACCCAGCACATCTTGGTCACAACCTGCCAGCATTGCTTCCACAACTCTACAGTTCCTGCACTAAGTGTTGCAGCTTTGTTACATAGCTCTACCCAAGGGGCTAGCACACTGGTACTCACTGGGAGTAGTGCCACTGGAGGTGGTCAGTACATCACCCCTCAAGAGCTGACAGGGTTGGTGGTGATTATCATGGAGAGGGGCCTCAGTGCATCGGTTAGCCAAGTTTATCCCCCATCCAGCCATGCTCAAAGAAGGGGATTAGGAGACAGTGATGAGAGTTCAGAGGGTGAAGACTAAATTTTTACTGATCTCATGCTGGGCAAGAATGCACCTCTGAAGTCCCCTACCTATCTTCAATCATGGTGTCCCGAACCTTTTGTGTCCATCACCATCCCTGTCTGTCTTGCCTGCCCTGTATGTGTGCCACTGCTACCTAACCTATTTACTTCGAACTGCCTTCTCCAGCATTCTTCTGTATCTTTCTCGGAAAAGTAAACAATTGGCATCTCCAATCAAAATGCACCCCATACGTACGTCTCCACTTTGCCTATTTATGTGTATGACACACTTAATTGGCTACCCAGATTATTAAGTTGTTGTCATACACAGTTGATGTGGTGACTATGCAAATTCCCCAAAATATCTGTAAAAGTACTCCGTTATCATGTAACGATATAACTATGGAGCTTTCCCACCATCTTTCTGCACATTCCCATGTGTTACCGTCTGCTTGCCTCCCATTTTCACCACTTTCTTGTCACCCCTTTTCACACTTTTAATCTGGTCAAATATGAAATTAAGCACAACACACATGGCCAGAGATGACCCATAAAACAAGCCCTCAATGTTTTGTCCTCAGCCTTTGCATGATGATTGGTATTATGCACCAGTGGTTAATAATGGTAAATTGTAGTTCATGTACTATGGCAAAAATAAAAGATTTTACATTTGGCCACAGTAATATGGTTCTCATTGCGCAACTGTGCTGAGGTTCACTGTGCTATAGAAGAAAAGACCGATAGGACTATGAGCAGACAGTTATTCTTATATGTTTAACAGACTACAGGATGTAATGTACACCTTATTGGATGTTACAGTTCTCATTACTGTGATGACACCTGATGAACACATCCTCCTTTGCTTCATACTTTTGCTATTGTCATTTTAAATGTGTGAATTTTACTCTCTGATCTAGGAGTTCTTTTGTGGTCTACTCAGATAATGCTCAGGTCAGTAAAATGCTGATGCAGATTGTCAGGTGTTCAAATTGAGACATATCTCAACCATTTAATTTTTTTCATATAAAATATTATGCATTGAAGTGTTGGCCACACATGTTTGTAACCCACCAGTATCCTGCTTATATCTTATTCATTGTTCCACTATCCTACCCCTGCTTGCTCTCTATTTAAAACACTTTATTTTATACAGCATGACAGAATTATTAAGATGACTATCAATAGATTAATGTATCACAAAGATGGCCAGAGATGTCCCATACCCTAAACTCATTTTCTCTCTCCCTCTCTTACCTCCATTTCTCTTTCTTTCCCTGTCTCTCTCTTTATTCCCCTTCCATCTCATCAGTCTTTGTCTTCAGCATTTGCATGACACTTGTCATCGAGAACCAATGGTAACTGATGATAAATGGCAATTTACATCATATGGCAAAAACTGATGAGTTTTTTCCATCAGCTAGATTAGTCTTCTGCCCGTCACACAACTGTTCTTAGCCTCACTGCACTACAGAAAGAATGACTGATAGCACTATGAGGAGATAGTTACTATATGTTGAACAGGCCACAGGTGTGACCGCCTCTCTTTACAATGGGCCAGTAATCAAGGATCCCAATCCTCACCACTGAAACCAGTGAGAGGCAGTCACTGAAAACAGGAATGAATTTACACAGTATTTCAAATGCAACTCTCTGCATCATGCACAGTTTCCCTCAAGAGCACACAGGGAACCTGCTCCAGACCTGGGACTGGACTCTTTGTTTCTACAAATCCCAAACAAGACTTACCATGGAGCACTGTGTCCCATTTCCAAGTAACCTGACACACACTTGAATATTTGATTTCACACACACACACACACACACACACACACACACACACACACACACACACACACACACACACATCTGGAAAGGCTGTCACAGATTCACCAGCTGTGTTCCCTCTGTTCAGACTATAAGGTATATTGCTAACAATAGTCAGATACTTTAAGGCTCTTACAAAGGATAACCAAATATACTTTGTCAAATTAATACTGATATAAATGTTAGAGTGTGACCAAAGCAGCAAGGCTTTTCAGAATGGCCACACTCTCACTAAAATAAGCACAAGTACTCTCAAGACATTAAAAGTAAGTATTCTCTAAAAGACCAGTCACAATGAAAAGGTATAATATATTTAATAATGGATACTAAAATAGAAAACAGGAGAATACTTAATAATTAGTTACAATAAACAACAGAGGTTCAGCCACAGGAAATATAAAAATAACACAGTTGGATAGAATATCACAGATGAAGAAAAAATAATACTAAACTAATCTCGCTGTATTATTCCTAACTGTAATAAAGAGAAACTGCCCCTTCTTAACTCATTTAGTATCGCAAGGCAAGATGTACTGCTGAGATGCTCACATCTACAAGGGAAGATGAGATACTACACACTAACTGAACTGACTCAACAACTGAACAACTGAACTGTGATAACTGACATGGATCTTGCATATCAGATTCCAAATAAAAACAAAAACAAACAACAAACTGCTGCCAGAGTTCCGTTCTTCAGCTAGTTATAGAATGACATCACATCTAGTCACCTGACTTTGGCACAATACACATTCAGAGCTATGTTAAGGTTCTGTTGCAGCATTTTAACATAACCGACTTTTAAAATACATTTTACTATAATCATTTGTAGAAATCAATGTGACAGTCAAATGACACAAGACTATTTACAAAACTTCAGTCAGCCATGCTGGGATATGCCACACATGCACTCTTCCACTTCTCCTGGTACAGTTGGCAATACGTCACGTCACAGCAGGATTGAATGTATACAATATGGAATGTTGGAATGTTTCAATTATTGTTATTACAATGCTGCATGCATACACCCTTGCTTCATACTGTTTTCATTGTCCCATCAAATGTATATTTTAAATATTTAAAACTTGTCTCAATTTTTTGGTGTCAACAGCTATTCCTCACAACTACAGATTGTTGATACAGATTGGCAGAGGTTCAAATCCAGCATCAGCTATAAAATTATGAACATTTTATTTCTCATCGCATTTTCCCTTAGGAAATAATGGAAACATATATTATTCCATAAGCAGTATTCTGCTTAGTCCTTTATGTAGTAAACACAGTTATCGCAACCCTGCTCATACCTTATTTTATTTTGAATTTGTTAACCAGGATTGAGCACTGATCCTAACCTTCCCAGTAAAAGTGCAAGACATCTGGACAAAGCAAAAATTAGAGGGAACAAATTCTCAAACACTAGGATGAGGTTACAATCATTTTTTCTATATACTTAGAAGGTGCTAGAATAAAATACTTAGCATTAGTATGCATTTTCTGAAGGATATGGAACATTTGACACATAGATATCTGTTCTTATGTAGTGACTTCAGTACTCAATGATTTGATAGAAAAATAAATTTCAAAAGGAGCACTATAAGCATTAAAAAGTTGGACAGTCAGCAAATATGCAGACAGTGGATAGATATGCCCCTGTACTACCCATATAATGAACACTTCACTGCATTGGTCATGACAAATATATAAATGATGACAAAGTAAAGTTAATATGATGCACATGCTCTGAGATGGGTCACAGTCAGAACTATCTATATGGGTTTACTCTTTACAAGTACAAAGCTTGGCATGGAACAACACAGACTACTGATAATTCCTGTTATAAGTTCAAAAACTCAAAACATAATTATATATGCATTAAGACTTTGTTATTGGTAGTGCCAATGAATTTGGCAGTGCTGCTCTTCAGTAAACAATTTGGACATAAAGAAATTAATGTTAGTGGCTTGTATTTTGTGTCCTTGTGTTAACGGCTTGTTGTAGTCAAGATATGATGAGTTAATTGTGATGCTGTTTACACACTGCATACTATAAATTATGTTTGCACTCAAACATATAAGCCTTGCAAATGTGTTACACTGAAGTTAACCTTTGCACACATGCCAGCAGAGTAGTATAAAGGAGTGTATTTTCATATGTTTGGCAACTATGAGTTGTAGATGCATTGCACAACATGCACACATCACAAAGCCTGTACAATTATATATGAAGTAATTAAGAATTGCATACAATGATCTTGAGTTGAGCAGTCAGGAATGCCTGGATGACAGTACAATAGTTGACAACTGTAATTATCATTCATCATGTAAATGTTCAATATACCCTATAGTTATCATTCACTGTACAATACTGTCCACACATGTAGTAATGTATGACTTATTATTGCAGTATGTCATAGATTGTGATCAACCCATTGCTGTATTATCTGCCTATCAAGACACATTCCTATTCACCCAAGCATGTGATGTACATTACAAGTGTGTACTGCCCAGCACTTGTAGTAAGACTTCTCCTGCACTGCCAGAGGTTGATACAATATCCTCTAACTTATGTACTCAGGCAGGTGTTTGAATATAGTAAAGAGTGACTAGTGTGCATGTATGTGTGTGTGTGTGTGTGCGTGTGTGTGTGTGTGTGTGTGTGTGTGTGCGTGTGTGTGTGTTTGCGTGAGAGAGACTCTAATACTATGTGGGATTGTGTTTCTCAACAGATCTGATGGCACACTTCCACATTCCACTCAGGATAAACATGTATGCCAGGAGAGGGCCCCACATCAATTTGTCCTTTTTAGGATAAACATCTACTTTGCAACACAGTTATGATGACATCCCTTCAAATGTGGTCTGTTTCACACTTGTAATAAGACTTCTTCTGTGGCATGAACAACTAATTCAAATTTCTTTAGTTTGTGCACATAGATAGCTAGGTGGAGGAACTCCAGCAGTGACTGACTAGTATGGGTGTATGTATGACTGAACTGGTACATAGGACTGGCTTACCCAAGAGATGTGATATGTCAGTTTACACTGGGAGAGTGCTCTCTCATCAGCTTCAGTCCCTTTTATCCCAAAAATCTGCTTTGAAACACACTGATGAGGTCATCTGTTCAAATGACCTCTATTTCATAGTTGAAGTAAGACTTCTCCTTTGGCTTGAACAGTTAATGGACATTTCTCTAGCTTGTGTACTTAGATTGTCAGGTGTTTGAATCCAGCAATGACTGACTAGAACAAGTGTGTGTGTAATCTTCTGCTAGGTAGTACTAGCTCAATCAACTGATGTAATGGGTAAATTTACACCAGAAGTGGGCTCTTCCATTACTTGCAATCATTTAGCTGACAAATCTGCTTTGCAATACACTGAGCTCTTCCATTTAAATGTGCTCTATCTCATATTTGAAGTAAGACTTCTCCTGTAGTGCCATAGATTTGCACAACACTCAGTAGCTTGTGGACTTAGGTAGGCAGGTGTTTGAATCTGTAAATGACTAAATAGTGTGAGTGTGTTAGACTGCATTAACAGAGATGACTAAATTATCCAACCCATGTGGTGTGTGCACCTCCACTCAGATAAAACTTTGACATGGGAAGGGGAATTACACAACTTTATCACTCACTTTTAAGCCACACATGTGCCTTGCAACACAATGATATCATACCTTCAAATATGTACTATCTTACATTTGCTGTAAAACTTTTCCTGTGGCACATGAAATTAATACAAATTTCTCTAGATTGTCACTTACATTGGCAGATGTTCAAATCCAGCAAGTGATTGCAGTGACATGAAACACTGCCTTATCAAACATTCCCCCTAAATCATTCCCTCCCTTCTAGGTCAAACATAGGCCTTTCTATACACTGACAAAGTCATCCCATTCAAATATGTATTCTCTGACAATTGCAGTAAGACGTCTCCTGTGGCACATGCAATTAATACATACATCTATAGCATTTGGACTTAAATAGGCAGATGTTCAGATATGGTAATGCACATGTGCAAAACAATAATGACAGACAGAAATCGATTACCTAATAGATATAGTTGTCTAACAGTTGTACGAACAGCAATGTGGCTAAAGGCTTGTAATCTCTCAAAAGACATACTAGGAGATACACTTCTTCTTCTGGCTTTTTCCCAGTTAGGGGTCGCCACAGTGGATCACTGTCCGCTCATGATTGGCAGTGGAGCTTTACGGTGTCGAGTTGCCAGCCCGGTGCCCAACCTTCCACAGAAGGCACACACACCTAGGGCCAATTTAGAGTGTCCAATCCACCTACAGCATGTCTTTGGGAGGAAACCGAAGCACCGGGAGGAAACCCACACGACCACAGGGAGGACATGCAGACTCAGCACAGATGGCACCCCAGCCGAGGATCGAACTGGAGAACCTCTTGCTGTGAGGTGGCAACGCTAACCGCTGCACCACCGTGGCCACCCATACGAGGAGATACACAAATACTCAAAATATTGCTTAGGTCAAATCTTGAAGTGTGTCCTTTCTGAATCTGTACCTTAAAGTCTCCTGTGGCAGAAGCAGTTAATACAGAGCTCTCTAGAATGAGAACTTAGGTAGGTAGGGGTTGGAATCAAGTAATGTTACAATAGTGAAAGACTGGATTGGCTTAACCAGCCAATGGTGATATTGTACATTCAAAGTTTTGTGAACACTTACAGACTAACTTTTAACCATTCCAACACACTAATGTTGTAATCCCTTGAAGTGTGTGTGTTGTGGATTCTTGTGCACAGGGCAAAAGGAATGTAACATGCATTGCATATCTTTGACTCCAATGGTGTATGTCTTTTACTGTTCTGTTCATAATATAGTGGTAAAAGGCAAGAACAGCTTATTTAACAGAAGTTGTTGTGTGTCATGGTACAAAGTGGCCACAAGGTATAATAGGACCTGTGTTGTTATATTTTGTTATGGTTTTGTTAATGCATTCATTGCTGTACTTCCTTATGAGCAAGCCTACAACAATGATATGTTAGTTGTGTGCTGTTTAACACAAAGCGTATTAAGTAATGGCCTGTATAGCTTTGCTGTAATTCAGCCTGATAATTTATGTTAAATAATACCACTTGCAAACACTTTCATATGACCTTTTATCCCAGATTAGATATAATATTGGACAAAGCACTTTAATTTAAAACCCATATGTATGTGACAACAAATAAGAATTAAAACAGCTCAATATAGGTCATAAAATTTCAAATCTCTTCACAGCATGAAGCACACTAGACAATTGCAGTATACTAATACCTAGATGTGAATGTATCTTACTTATCACTCCTCTGTCTGTACATAATACTTATGTTTACAGGTAGTGGAAATCCAACTCTCAGTCTCATTCACTTATCTAGTAACAGGAAGCATTAATATTGTACCACTCCAAACACAAAATGGCTACCCATCAAAGTCAAAGTCAAAGTAAACTTTATTGTCATTTCAGAAATCACACAGGTGCAAAAACTGAACAAAATTCTGTATCTCCAGACTCAATGTGCAGACAACATATACACTATTTTCACAGACATTTACACATGTAACACCTAGCTATTACACCATGGACATACAGGTAGACAGACTAATATTGCACATAATTAGAAGCACATTTTAACACTTTTTGAACTGAGCACTTACTTGCATGAGACTTTAGTATTGCACAGGTACTTAGTTAAGACATTGCATTGATCCTTGCACAGAAAGAGACACTGAGTATTGCATTGTGAACATTAGAGTATTGCACTATGGACCTTACAGTATTGCACTATGGTTAATTTATGAATTTGCATGTATTGCGCTGAAAGAAGAGATATTTTACTGCATTGCTACTGCCATAGATGGCCTGTAGGTTACAGTTGTTGTTTGTCTTTTCAGCTTTTTCCCAGTTAGGGGTCGCCACAGCGGAACTCTGGTACGCTAATGATTGGCAGTCGATTTTTATAGTGCTGAGTTGCCAGCTCGACACCCAACCTTCAGTGAAGGCACGACCATTTACGCATGTCTTTTGGAAGCCACTCGACCATGGGGAGGACATGCAGACTCCACAGAAGGCAATCCAGCCGAGAATTGAACAGGAGAACCTCTTGCTGTGAGGTAACAATGCTACCGCTGTACCACAGTCATGGTGAATATTGCACTAAGTATTAGGTGAGACTGGTAACCAGGTTCTTGCACAAATTGAGACAGTTTCTACTGACCCAGTTGGACTCATGGAGTGTAGTGGTTATTAGAATTCAGCAGCCTGTCAGTGGGAAGAGCCAGATCTCTCAACCTGCAGACACTGAAAATAGGAACAAAGGCCCTTGAAGAATAGGAACATCTGGCTAAAAAATCTGGAATTTTGTTAACATAAAATTTGAATACCAAATAGCACATAGTTTTTCCTGCTTCCAGTAGGAATGCAGCATACTAGTCAGAAACACGTGTTTAAAAAACAGAGAGTAACAAAGTTATAGAAAAAATATAAGAACATTATCAAAAAGACAATGTACAATCTGTAGACTTCTATGAACTATATTACAAAATTCTATCCCTTAAGTTAATTTATTTTTGTTTCAGAAAAAGGGAATTGCAAGGTATGTGTCCTCTTTCTTTGAATTATTGTTGCCACTAGTATCTTGGTCATATAGTGTGGTTTTCTGTGTACTAGGCAGCTTCAAAAATCACGTGATGAGGGGATTCAGAATATTGTATGATAGGGTAAATCAAGCCCAAATATAGGGACATACCTCCAAAAACAGGGGCATATGAAGTCAGGCCTAAAAATACAAATGTTCTGACAAAATAGAGGTTGTTGAAAGGTCTGGTGAGGACTATCTTACTTCTTAATATGCTGACTTACAAGTTAATTAATGAAATGTACTGACAACCTTTAGCAAATAAACTTATTGTACAGGAGGACCCTTTGCAATCCTTGAAAAGTGAAGATAACATTATATTTCAGAGACTGTAATTTTCACTTGCCACCTACAAGAAAAAAAGTGTTCAGTATGCTATTCCCACCATCTTGCAACGCTTTGCCAAAGAATATCGCTTCAATTATCAAACTTTTTTTTTCTAAGAAAAAAATGAAATCACACCATAAGAAATAATTCAAATGTGACTGCTGCAGGGATATAGGATTGCAATTTTTCTATTTCTGCAGTTTTATATAAATTCAGCTCAAGCTTCATCCCCCACTCCCCCATCTCCTCCAGGTTAAATCCCCTCCAATGTACTTCTCTCAACTATCAGCAGGGGTCAGGTGCTGACGGCACTTGCTAAAGCCAAGAAAACCACCTCTCTGGGTCCTGACAACATCCCTGGGAGCCTTCTGAACATCTAAAACATTAACTATCAGGACCACTTCAGATACTCTTCAACTACAGCCTTGAAGCAGTCTATGTTCCAAGTAAATTGAGAAACACAACAGACATTCCCCTCCACAAGGATGGACCATCAACTGACCCAGGTAACTACAGACCCATCAGTCTAACAAGCCTAATATACAAAGACATGGAAATGGAATGAATTATCATGGAAATGATAAGGAAGGATATTGACAACCTACAGACAGTGGAACAATCCCAGTTTGGCTTTAAGGGAAGGTAGTGCTTACTTAACCTGGTAGACATCTTTGAGAGGGTCAACAAGGCAAAGGATGAGGGTAAAACAGTGCATACTGCGTATCTTAATTTGGCCAAGACATTCAATACAATAACCCACTTAGGCATTGTTGACAAGCTCTCTGAGCTAAGTTTAAATCCCTTCATAACTTGCTTGATTACCAGCTGGCTGACAGACAGGACCCAAGAAGTCATGATCAGTGGAACAACCTCCACCAAGAGACCAGTAACCAGCAGAGTACCACAGGGCTCCATTCTGGACCTGCTCCTGTTTAACATCTACTTCTCATATGTCACGACTAACATTGAAGGCCTCTGGCTCACCAAGTTCACAGACAACTGAAAATGAGAGCTATTATAGACTCCTCCCAAGGCACCAACATCTTGCAAGAGGGTTTAACAAAGACAAATGACTCGTGCAAAAGCCATGGCCTAAAACCCAATGCCAAAAATGCATTATAATGCTCTTAGGGAAACTCTCAACCCAAGTTAATTATTCCATCTTAAAAACACCTCTAAGAGTCAACCCAACAGTAAGGGATCTGGGAACATACGTAGACAGCAATATGGCCTTTGACCAATATGTAGCTAAGATAATAAGAAAGTCATTCTGTGTTGCCCAAATTATAGGTAAGGGTATGGCATCCAAGTCCAAGGAAGTTATAGTGGCATTTTATTCAGCCGTTATCAGACCTGTCATTGAATACAATGCCCACTTTGGCATGTATCAAACCAGATGCTTACAAAACTCGGAATGCCCACAAAGGTTTTTCACTAGGAGAATTCAGGGCATGAATACCCTGTCCTATACTGATCACCTAAAGGCTCTATCGCTGTATTCAGTCTCCTACAGGCTGCTGAGAGAGGGATCTTTTCATGGCTTACAGGGCTTCGTTAGACCCAGCCCTGATGGATCTGTTGCACATGTAGAAAACAAACATCACCAAATACACTAGATCCAGGGATCTGAACTTCACTTGTGATACATGCTGGAAACAGATATGTGCTGAAAGGAACCCTGTGCTATGGAATAGACTCCCCATCCATGTAAAAGCATTCATCCCTGGCATTCTTCAAATGAAACCTTGACAATTGCATGGGAACTGTAAATATACTTCCAGTCTGGCTTCCTTGTCCCTTATGGACAGAGGTTGTCAATAAGAAAAGTATTATCCTAACTAACACCCCCACTACCTCTGTGATAATATCACCCCCCCACCCATATAGATAAGAAAAAAGAATGAACGTGCCACCTCTTGCTCTCAAATATTTAAATAACCGAAACACTCTTAGTACAAACCGTAGTTTAGGTGGAAGCTTGGTAGCTCTTACAAGAACTGTTGAGCTGCTAAAGACAGCTGAAGCACTCTTGATATAAACAGCAGTTTAAGTTGAAGCTTACCAGCTCTTACAAGAACTGTTGAGCTGTTAAAAACAGCTAAAGCACTCTTGATGCAAACAGCGATCTAAGTAGGAGCTTCCCAGTTTTCCTTAGACAAATAGTAAAACAAACAGTAAAATACACCCCATACACCCCATATAGATAACAGCTATACCAGGGATCCAAATGGGTTTAGAGTGCATGTCTAGGCTCGAAAGGGCCCTAGTGATTGTTACCTTAGTAACAACATAGAAACCTTTATAAACATGAAACTACTTCTTATTTTCCTAATGAAGACAACTTAATATGAGCTATGATGAAATATGGTTGATGTATTTGCATTATACTATAACTCTGTTTTCCCTAATTCTATGCCTGAACAATTGCCATTGTTGACTGGAGTATTTCTCTGTTTGAATTTACAGTTATTGCTGTTAACTGTGATAGTCATGTCTCTAACTGTAACTACTGTGTGTGTATATTGTATGTCTGTCACTTTTGACTGTATTTTTTCCCTGTAAATTGAGTTGTGGCTGTAAAAGATCATTGGCAAATCCACCTACCCAATCAACAGATAGAATATAAACAAGCAAACAAATAAATAAATATATTTATTTATTTACATTTATTTACCGGGAAAATTCAACTGGACACAGGTACTTTTTCAGTGGAGGCCCTAGGAGAAAAGCTCCACACAGAGATACATTAAGTACTCAGTTAATAAGAAAAATACTTATATAAATTCAAGTGAACAATGTTAGAAAAAAGCCAGAACATAAAATATTAATAACATAGTTACATGAGGGACATTGGATATACATGGATTATACATTCATATATGCATAGGAGCATTGGATAAATCTTGGATGGCACTTATTAAAAATTAGTACAAATAGAAACAAACACAGCAATAATATAGTAATAAGCTTGTTAGATGTACAAATGGCTGCAAACAGAGAGATAAAAAGCAATGTTTGGTGAGATGTGGATTGGGTGGGTGCAGAGTCTAAGAGTAAATAGTAGGGGAAGATTAAGGAATGCGAGAGGAAACAGAGAAGTAGTATAGGTGGAATAGATGGTAGGTAGATGCCTTAGTATTGAGATGAAGTGAGGTATTAAAGGAAGTTACAAAGGAGTGCCAGTGTCAGCTGATGAGGATAGAGGTGAACCATGCAGGGTGGCTGAGTGGCTAGGGAGGAGGAAGTAGAGAAGCGGGTCTCTAGTCTGGATTGGTGCATGGGCATAACCAGTGTTTTTTAGGTGAGATTTTTAGTATGGTTTTGAAGTGATTGTGTGATGGTATAGAGGTTATTGAGGGGGGAGAATAACTTGGCTGTTATGCAGGAGAAAAGTGCTTCTCCAGATGAGTTCTTAGCTTTGGTTCTTGGAGTTGATTTTTACTACTGGAGCGAAATGGTCTAGAGGTACAGTATGGCTGGAGTAGATTTTGGAGGGATGGAACTTTGAGAGGATTGTTTACTAACTTGTAAGTAGAAGAGAGTTGATTCAGGTAAAGAAGTTGAGGGAGTTCAAGCGTCAAGTTCAGTAAGTGAGATACAGTGGTGACTGCGATAGGAAGCCCCCTTTGCAAACTTGGCGATTTTGTTGTAACAAGACTTGAGCTTATTTAGGGCTGTTTGTCTTAGGTTGGTAAATGCAGGAGATAAGGTGGGCTTTGGCAAGTGAAATTCTGGCTGTTTTGGTGAGGAATTGCTTATTTCTGTACAAAGCCTCTAGTTTTTTGTGAACTTTTTTTATGGTTAGAGAAATGTGAATGTCGAATTTGAGACAGTTGTCACTTTCAGCACTAAGTAGTTTGGTATGTTCTGTTGGGGGGATGATGGTATTGTCATTGGCTGTAATATTAAAGTGGGAGCTGGTTGAGTTAGATTTTGCTGGTTAGAAGATGAGGAGTTTATTTTTATTTTGGTTGAGTATTAACTGGGCATTAGATAGCCAGGTTTCTACAGAGGTAAAAGCATCCTGTGTGATCTTATGAAGTTCAGGTAGGGTTTGGACTGAGCAGATGATGGTGGAGTCATATGCATACTGTATTAGAGAGGCATGTTTAGGGGCAGTGAATAGATTGTTGGTGAAGAGCAAGAAAAGTAGGGTTCCAAGGATGGATCCTTGGGGGAACACCAAATGAGACAGGGAGTTGAGGAGATATGTCATTATGCCAAACAACGGATTGAAGGTAGCCAGTGAGGTAGCTGTAAAACCAGTCAGCAGCTGATTGGGAGAAGGATAGGTTAGTGAGAACAGAGATAAGACTCACTCACTCACTGCTCACTGACAGAACCCACACTGTAAAAATTGCAGACTCCAAATCTGAGTTCAAACCAGTGACAAGTGGAGTACCACAGGGTTCAGTCCTGGGACCTCTCCTGATTGGTATCTACTTCTCTGAAGTACAGGCTAACACAGAAGGCCTCTGGCTAACATAGTTTGCAGATGACTGCAAACTAGGAGCCATAGTCGAGTCCCCAAATGATGTGGACTTCCTACAGAAGGGCCTAACTGAGATAGATGCCTGGTGTCAGAGCCATGGCCTCAACCTCAGTGCCAAAAAGTGCACTGTCATCCCCTTTTGTAAAAACTCTGTACCCATGAACTACCACATAGGCAGCAGTTTACTTAACACCGAATGTGTGATAAGAGACCTTGGGACCCAGGTGGACAGTAGTCTCTCCTTTGATAATCACATTGCCACAGTAGTCAGGAAGTCCTTCTTCGTGGCACACCTCATCACAAAAGGGTCCTCATCCAGGAAAAAGAGGTCATTGTTCCCCTCTACTCGACACTCATTAGACCCATTATAGAGTACAATGCCCCTTTTGGAATGTACCTCAAAAGACTTCTGCAGCAGTTGGAAACACCACAGAAGTATCTCACAAAGAGGATTACTGGCCTGAAACAGATGCCCTACACTGACCGTCTCAAAAATACTCCAGCTTTACACCATAGCATATCGCCTACTCCGAGGTGATCTCTGCCTAATATATAAAGCTATGTCAAACCCAAAGCTGTTGGACATGCTATAAGTAAAGAAATCCAAATCCCTCCGAGCTACATGCTCTAGGGACCTACACCTTGTCACCACAATAAACAGGACATGCTGGAGGGATAGATTCCTGTCCCAGAGACTTCCCACACTCTGGAACAAGCTACCCATCTATGTCAAGCAAAGTTCCTCATTAGCACTCTTCAAGAAAAACCTTGATGAATGGATGGGAGATAGGAAATACACCCCGGGGATCACTTCTGTGGCTCTGCTCAACAGTGGCACAGGAAAATAACTTTCTTGGGTAGCGTAAGCCAGGGAACCTTGTTGGCTAGGCTTACTTAGGCCGTTGGGCCGATAGCCTAGTACCTACCTATGAACCTATGAATGTAAGATGGTTGTGTGAGACCATGTCAAAAGCCTTAGATAGGTCTAAGAAAGTTGCAGAGGAGCACAAGCCACTGTTTTTATGTTGAAGGATAGTGTTAATGAAGGAGAGTAAAGTGGTTGTAGTGCTATGGTGTGGTCTAAAGCCATGTTGGGTGTTAGATAGGAAGTTTTTAGTTTGGAGGTAATCTAGGACTTGAGAATGACTGCATCTCTTGAGTATCTTGGAAATTGGAGAGAGAATGGCTATGGGCCGGTAATTGTTTAGTTCTGTGTAGGGGCCACCTTTGTGGAGGGGAATGATATGGGATATTTTCCACAATGTGGGGACATAGCATTCAGACAGGGACCAGTTAATCAGGCTAGAGACTGGATAGGCTAGGGTGTCGACTGCTGTTTTTAGGTATTCACAGGGGAGATTGTCAGCTGCTAGTTTATTGGGTTTTAGTTTAGATAGATTTTTTTATGTAAGAAGTAGGAACTGGAGTAAATGTAAAGGCAATGGGCAGATTATTAAGTGTAGATGTGGGGAGGGTGGGGGTTGTGTTGTTTAGCTAGCAATAAAATGGTTTCTATGAAGTGTTTATTGAAAGAGGTAGCAATACTTTCAGGGGGGAAGGTGTTAGGTGGAAGGGTGCCAAATTTATCTGGGTGGAGAATGGTGTTTATGGAGGACCAGAATTGCTTGTGGTTGTGTTGGGAGGAGTTAAGAGTGGACTGATAGTATTGGATTTTGTCTTGTTTTATTAGCTTTTTGACTCTATTGCACAATTCTAGGAATTTTTGTCTAGCTGAGGGTTTTTTTGTTATGCGCCAGTGATCCCAGGCTCTGTCTCTGATTTTCATTAATGACCTAGTGGCTTTTGTAGCCATGGGAAGTGTTGGGCTTTGACTCTGGTATTACATATGGGGGCATGGATATTTAGGATGTTTAGGAAGGTGGTATTGAAAAACTGGACATCGATCTAAAGACTGAGGTACTTTAGAGGACTCCAGTTACATTTTTAAAGGATGAGTTAAATGTGAGCGGGTTAAAGTTTACCTTGTTACATATTTGCCGATAGATGATGGGTTTAGTACAGTATTGGTGGTGTTTCAGTAGGAATGTTGGGGTATGGTCAATGAGGCTGTCAGGTAGGCAGCCAACTAAATAAGACTGAGGGGGGGGGTTTATTGACTAGTAACCAATCAAGAGTAGAATGTTTGTTAGAATTTTTATTTATCCGAATGGGTGACTGGACAAGTTGGGAAAAACTGTGAAGGTTTAGGTAGTGGGCAGCATGGCTGTTGCTGCAGGATAGCCAATCAATATTAAAATCACCTAGTATTATGGTTTCATGGGGAAGGTTAGCCCAACTAAGGAGGTTGTCTAGTGATAGGATGTTATGACCAGGAGGGAAATAGCATCCGATGATGTTAATGGTTTTGCTTTGGTTTAATTTGAGGCTGGCAAATAGGATTTCTTTGTTACTAATTTGGGGGGCTGATATGTTTAGGATCTGAAATGTTTAGGTGGTGTTTAAACATTAGAGCTACACCACCCCCTTTCTTCGATAGCCTATCCACTCAAAGTATATTGTAACCTGTTTGGAGTACTTCCTTACTGCTAATGTGAGGTTTGAGACAGGTTTCAGTCAAGATGAGTATATCTGGGGAGTATAAGGCTATGTTGGTGTGGAGGCTGTGGGTTTTATTGGCTATACTTCTGATATTTAGATTTAGGAGAAGGTCAGTTGGTTTTGTATTGGCTATTAGTTGTGAGATGGTGCATTTATTATTCTGGTTATTAGGCTTGAGGAGACTGCATAATATTGATTACTGTATGTATTTGCAAAGGATATCATTTTATATATGCAGATCTGCAGTAGAGTTTTGTTGGCTGCAAGTTGATGATCACAGTTATATAACAAGAGCAACATTAATGGTGACCACCATTTCCTGCCATGTGTAACTCCCCCATACACTCACACTCATATCCTTCTCAAAACATATGTAAAAACATATGCTGCATTACTGCTTGTTAAAAATGCAAATACATGTTTAATTTTAATGATGCTTCTAATACAAGAGCCATAACCATTTTGAAAACTGAAAAGAGGCAGTGACTTTTGGATTAAGCACTTGGGCTTCAGACCAGTTGTTTTACATTAGGAAGGTTTGTGGCCCGCACTGTGGTGGCAGGACAGGTAGCTTACATCCTTCTAAGTTGGGAACTGCTGATTGAGGGCTCAGTGTCTGTTATTCTAAAAGTGTATTAGTTCTGGTTTAAGCACTTGGGCTTCAGGCCAGTTATTTTACATTAAGAAGGTTCGTGGTCTGCACTCTTGTGGGAGGAGAGGCTGGACTCTGCCCTTCTGAGCTGGGAATTTCTGGTTAAAGGCTTATAGTGCCTGCATATCTGAACTGTTTCTTACTGAAATTGGTACACCTTATTTGCTGTAGCATAGACTAGATCCAGGCCTGCTGAATCTAGCTTTGTTTGTATGCTTGTTGTTTGTTTGCCTGTTATTTCCCTGAAACGCTAATTCCACCTAAAACGTGGCTTTTCAGCGCTTCTGTGGATCCCTAATGATATCTGCATTGCTTACTGTACTTATTTCCTTGCTTCACTTGAAAGAAAGTTACTGTCATTTTTGCATTTAAGTTACCTGTAACACATTGCATTTAAGTTACCTGGCACTTGCTCACTAAGTCAGCACTAAAAAATTAAAAGCACTACACCCTCACAAACTCCCCTTGAGTACCTTGCTCCCCATTGGCCCTTTTTTTCAATTATAAAGGAATTCCCAATACTATTCTAGCATGTCCAAAGGTCAGTTGTCAATCTCCTCTCCGGTCCAGCTGGTGAATCTGGGAATCTTGAGGCAATGTTACAACTGCCTCATGTACACAGACAACCCTCTCCTCCTCCCAACAAATTCCAACACATGTGAGAGATGCACCATATAGCCAAACTGGAGGCTAAGCTCTCTCAACTCAGTACTGGCATAACCAGTCAGGAGAAGGAAACCACACTCACTACAATTCCAGTCTCACATAGACCTATCATGACAGCAAACCAAACACATAAACACACAAAAACATACTCGGAGGCTCTAAATAAAAATCTGCCTAAGCAGCAGAGACCTCCAAAGCAGACACCCAAGCAACCGCTACCGCAAAACAAAACAAGTGCAACACATAGCTCACAAATCCAGTGTGCTGAAAAGTCACAGCCCTTAAGGCTAAACAACACACCTGATACACTTGTAATAGGTGACTCTATCGTCAGGCACACTGACGTCCCGCTCACCAGGCTAAACAAGGAGAAGGTCACGGTGAGCTGCCTGTCGGGCGCTAGGATCCGCCACATAACACAAGCACTCAGGTCACTCCAAGGCAAGTACAAATATGACTTAGTCATTGTTCATCCTGGTGTGAATGACCTGAGACGTACCTCCCTGGACTACATGAAAAGAGACATAGAGGAGCTCTCTGAGCACATAGCCCAGGCCGGTATGACCCTGACCTTGAGTAGCATCTTACCCTCACCAAGAATGATGCCACAATATGAAGACAAGATGATCAATTTCAACAACTGGCTTAAGTATTGTTGTCATTCAAAGGGGATCCAATGCCTCTCAGCCTGGGATGACATGCTCGACAAGCCACGATGCTTCGCTAGGGATGGCTTGCACCTAACACCCCTGGACTTTCGGATATTGGCAAAGGCTCTTGCTACCCCCATAGTGCCTTTTTTGGGCAAGGCTCAAAAGACAAACCCACCTCCATAGGTATCACAAGGGATAAGAAACTAAGAGTAATGCTACTCAACGCCAGAAGTCTAAACCTCAAGATGCATGCTCTCGAAACTCTCCTTAGCATGGAGAACATCGATATCTGTGCAGTAACAGAAACCTGGTTCAAGGCTCCCGAGAGCACCCCAGCACTACCAGGTTATACCTCATACCATGCTTTTCAGCCCCAAAACTTGGACCGAACCACAAAAGGAGGGGGAGTATCAATATTCATCAAAGATACCTACACCTCCAGGTTGGTGGCACAGCATAAAGCATCAGAGACTATCCATGTGCAACTAACAGTGGGTAAAACTGCCTTCCAGTTTATAGCCTGCTACAGACCACCCTCCCAAACCCAGGAACCCCACTCGGCCTTCCTGAGAACACTGGAAAATATGAAGGTCTCTCCAAACACCATTATATTGGGCGACTTCAACTACCCAAACATAGACTGGGAGCATTACTCTAGCTCCAACACCCTAGCCCAAAGGTTGCTAGAATTTATAAACTCAAATGCTATGGAACAACTTGTTACCACTTCAACAAGAGGGGAAAACATACTGGACCTGATCATCACCAACATGGGGACTCTATGCTCCAGACCAGAAGTGTATACCTCACTGGTAAGATCAGAGATCAGACCATAAACCAATCTCACTGGATATTCACATCCCGACCCCACCCCCTGCCCAGAAAACCACAGTGAAAAACTTCTCTAAAGCAAATTTCACACTCCTCAAAACCGAGGTGGAATCCTTCAAAGCTCCCGGGCCTGTGGAAAATACGGCTCAGACCGCAGAATCCTTTATAAACGCATTCTATGAACACCTTCAAGAATGCATGGATCATGCAATCCCAAATAAAACCAAGACCCAATCCTCCAAAGGCAGACGTCCTGTCTGGTGGACCCCATCCATAAACAAACTATACAAGAGAAGGAGGAAGCTACTACATGATGGAGCAAAATCCCAAAAAGGGAAGGCATCTCTGATCAGTATTAGCAAAAAACTAAGGGCACTCATAAAATCGTCTAAGGCCAGCTTCAAGAGAAAAATTGCACAGGACACTAAGGATAATCACAAGGCTTTCTTTACTTATGTTAGGAACCTGGGTGGGAATTCCCAGATATGCTCAGAATTAGTCCAAAATGACAAAAAATACACCAAACCCACAGACATTGCCAACATCCTAGCTGACAGGTTCAGCGCAAACTTCTCCCCTCCCACCAAAGGGCAAATATCTATCCCAGCAGAGTGCTGCCCCCCTGACATCTCAGGTGCTCAGGTAAGAGCCGCCCTCTCCAAAGCAAAAAACACAGCATCAATGGGACCAGACGGTGTCCCGGGCTGTGTCCTACATGAACTCCAAGAAGAGCTAAACCCAAACATAAAACTACTGTTCAATCTCAGCCTTACTACAGGATATGTACCCAAAGAGTGGTGTACAGCAACAGTGGTCCCTCTCCACAAAGGTGTTGCCTCAACAGATCCTGGAAACTATCGCCCCATAAGCCTGACTAGCTTGGTCTGCCAAGCTATGGAAAGGATCATCATGGACCTCATAAATAAAGATATTGGGGACCCACAGACACTGGATCCTACCCAGTTTGGCTTTGTTAAGGGCAGATCCTGCCTCTTATACCTGGTTGATTTCTTTGAAACAGTCACCAAGGCCATTGATGAGGGGAAGGTGGTCCACACAGCCTACCCGGACCTCACAAAAGCCTTCGATACAATACCCCACTCGGGCATTATAGATAAGCTCACCAGCTTAAATATAAACCCCTATGTCACTAGATGGGTTGCAAACTGGCTCAAGGACAGAACCCACATGGTTAGAATTGCTGGAGCCATGTCAGACTCCAAACCAGTTACAAGTGGCATCACACAAGGCTCAGTCCTGGGACCTCTCTTGTTCGGTATATATTTTTCGGAGATACAGGCCAACACGGAAGGACTGTGGCTGACCAAGTTCGCAGATGACTGCAAACTGGGCGCCATAATTGACTCTCCAGCCAACACAAGCATCCTCCAAAAGGGCCTCATAGAAACAGACAACTGGTGCCAGAGCCATGGCCTCAAGCTAAACTCCAAAAAGTGTATAGTCATCCCCTTTGGCAAAAACAAAGTGCCCACAAATTACCACATAGGTGGTAATCCATTAAGTACAGAAGAAGTAATTAGGGACCTGGGGACCCAAGTTGATAGCAATCTCTCATTTGACAACCATGTGGCCAAAGTGGTTAGAAAAACATTTTATATAGCCCACCTAATCATGAAGGGATTCACATCTAGATCAGGGGAGGTCATCGTGCCTCTTCCCCTCATCAGGCCCATAATTGAGTACAATGCCCCTTTTGGGATGTACCTTACCAGACACCTGCAGCAACTGGAAAGACCCAAAAAGTACCTTACCAAGAGGATCAAAGGGCTCAAACAGATGCCATATGCTGCCCAGTTAAAGAAACTCCAGCTCTACTCAGTGGCATACTGATTGCTCAGAGGCGATCTGTGCCTGACGTATAAAGCCTTGTCCAACCCGGAATTAATGGACATGCTGCACCTCAGAAAATCCAAATTCCATCGAGCTACGCGCTCAAGAGACTTGAACCTCAGCACTGAAATAAATAGGAAATGCTGGAGGGACAGATTCATAACCCACAGGCTCCCTTCACTCTGGAATAAAATCCCAGTCCAGGTTAGGCAGAGTCCCTCATTGACTCTCTTCAAGAGGAATCTTGATGAGTGGATGGGAGATCATAGGTTTACCCCAGGTATCACTTCTGTGTCACTGTTAGACAGAGGCACAGTATACTAACCTCGAAAAAGGGCATAGCAAAATGAATTTAAAATGGGTGGTGAAAGCCAAACACACTCTTGCTAGGCTTATAAATGCCCTAGGGCAGATAGCCTAGTATGAACTGATGACCCTGTGGTCATGCACTGAGCATTGTGTAGATATGTTTTTCCATAAACAGTTTTGATTTTTCAGTCAGTGACTGGCAAGCCCATGACAGTCATGAAGTAGAAATGGTTGCTCCACATTCCCTTCTACAGTGGAGAAAAAAAGCGGAATACATGCACCTTTCAAAATACATACACGCACATTTCAGTGGTCATATGGGAGAAGTTGTCTAATGAGCACACAGGCTACAAGACTTAATGCGTATGAACTATTCCAATCCTAGATTCAATTTCACAGCATATGACTCTTTCACACTCTGCCTCTGACTGAGAGCATTATTCACAATGATCTGTTTTAGCTTTTTTGTGATCGGTTTTCATTTTTCTGTAACATTAGTCCTTGCATCCAAACATTCCACTGTATTATTTTTACAAACTGTATACACATCTGTTATGCAGGCTACCTTTTCTTTATTTTTAACTGAGTTTTTAAAGAATCTCATCACTAAGATATAGTAGAAACATTATGATGCTGTATGTTAGTAATGAGATACAGCAGGAATATTAGTTTCCTCCATAACAGTTGTGACTCATTATGAGGTAATGAGAACATCAGGGATGCTGAAAGTAGTCCAGATATTAATTACAAATGTTGTGCTGTATCCAGTGACCACAACTATTACTAAGGGCCTGATTCATCATCTTCTGGTAGAGGAGTAAGTCTGCATTCCTGGGAATGCTCCTATTTTGAATCTGTGAAATGTTTTAGTTAAGTGCAGAATACATTTCCCATGAGTACTCTGACTTGACACTTTTTCTGTTGTGTCTGCTGCAGCTTTTAATATATCATGCCTATGCACTGTGCTCTACTGCTGTCGTACTGGGAGGTGGGAGAACTACTTACTGAATTTAGTATGAACATTACTTTTTCCTTTCCTGTTGTCATTTCCCTCCAGAACTGGTCTTCATCTACTACCTGAGAATTAAAGGTGCTACAAGTCTAGTAACAGTCTAAGCAGCATGGTGGCTTAGTGGAAAGGTTTCTGCCTCTGAGCTTAGTGGAAAGGTTTCTGCCTCTGAGCTCAGTGGTCAAGAGCTGAATCCTGACTTTTATTTGCTGTCTCTGTCGAGTTTTGCCTGTCCCCCCTTTGTCTGGGTCTTTTTTTTTTGCAGTCTTGCTTCCTCCTACCTAAAAACATATTGTTTGACTCCACATATATGCTGGATTGTTAAATTTGCTCTAGCCCTTGTTGTGTGGGTCATAGCACAGAAGGACTAGAACACTTACCTTGTTAGCACACACACACACACACACACACACACACACACACACACATATGCACATGCATGCACACACACACACACACACACACACACACACACACACACACACACACACACACACACACACACACACACACACACACACACACACACACAAACACACACACACATGAAGTACAAGAAGAAGCAAAGAGACTGAGTACAAAAATAAATGATGCAACTGTCATGAGAATGTAGAGACAAGGAATGTAATGAATGTTATCATTACCATTTTCTGTTGTAGAACTTCATGCAATTGGTAAAGGACTATTATTTGTCCTTTATTGTTTTGTTAGTAACTTTTCTCTGCATTAGATTTCAATAAATTCTACAGACATTTGAGCCTGATATTATGTATGTGACAGGTATATAAAAGCAGAGGATGCAGATCTGCATTCATTTGCTACTGGCTTCAAAGCTCTTTGTTGAAAGAAACTGAAGAAAATAATTAGGTTATATTGTATCAGAGGTTTCAACTTATTCTATACTAAATGATGTCTCAGATGGAAAACATTAAAAATCCTGACATACTGAAACACCACACACCAAAACATCGACCACAACACGTCAAAACACAAACACCCGAAAAAAGTTCTATGTAGGATGGCAAGCCCCCCTGCTCCCCCCATACCCCCTACTACTTATATATCCAACTCTGAGATTGCATTCTTCTTCTTTTGGCTTTGTCCCGGTTAGGGGGTTGCCAGAGCAGATCACCTGTCTGCTCATGATTGGCAGTGGAGTTTTACGGTGTCGAGTTGCCAGCCCAGTGACCAACCTTCCACAGAAGGCACACACCCGCACACACTCAGACCTAGGTCCAATTTAGAGTATCCAATTCACCTACAGCATGTCTTTGGGATATGGGAGGAAACCGAAGCACCCAGAGAAAACCCATGCGACCACAGGGAGGACATGCAGACTCCTAACTCTGAGACTGCATTATAGTCAGGAAATGGAAAAAAAAAACAGTCCATACTGTACCACAATCTAATACATTATGCTACCGGCATTTGTAGTACTAAAAAAAAACAGTAGCAAATGGAGTCAGTCTTACATGTTTTGACCATTTGTGGTCAATGCTTTGGTTTGTGGTGTTTTAGTTTGTTGGGATTTTGAATGAATCCCAGTCTCAGACAGACCATAAAGGGATACAGCAATAGTTATATGTTTTGTAAGAGTGAAGCAGTGATCATCAGAGATACTATGTAAGATACAACTTCTTAAATGAGAACCGTGCCCACAGACTCAAAAAACACATTTATTTCATCATGGTTTGGTGTTTCCAACATTTTAACACCACTCTGGGACTATTTACAGGTTTTTAGATATTTTTATTACATACTTTCTGAGTCTTACCACACGGGGTCTGGAATCTTGAAGTAATTCTCATTGTCTAGTCTGCCTCTAGGTATCCTAGAATTCATTGTTTGTCTCTAAATAATTGCATCATATCTGCCACTTTTTCCCTAAAACTCCTGTCACTGCACTGATTTTACAGGCATTCACTGCTGTGTTGTAGTCACCTAGTTTCGGTTAACATTTTTTCCTTTTTCAATGACTACTTCAAACACAAGCAGTGCAAATGCCACAGAACAGAATTGAAAAGTGAATTTTATTGCTGCTTCATCTTAGAAATGCTAACAATTTCTTTTGTGAAGGCCGAATTGTAGTCCTTCAAGGTATCTCCCCTCCTCTTCTCACCTATCTTCCCTAGCTGTCAAAGTGCTAAGGGTAATTTGACCCATTATCTGCATGTGATTGACAGCTCACAGCAGGTGACATGACAAATGTACTGTTTTGTCATAGCCTTTCCTTCCTTACAGTGGGGCACTTTTTTATTGCACTCCTCCTGCTGTCAAATTTAGATCTGAGCTCCATAGCACTGGAAGAAATCACAGCTTTGCAAACCATCAAACTCCAAGTTTCTTTCCTTCCAATTTGGTTAAATGGCTAACAACTGATAGACTATAAACATGATGTATTTCACGTACCTGCATGACAGTAGTCGCATGTTTTTTTAAGTGAGTAATTTAAGATTAAGGTATGACATGCTTCATGTAATCTTATGTAGTGTTGTCTATTAATTGTGACAGACATCGGCTTCCTATGTAAAAAGATGCAATTAATGTGTACGCATGGTCATTGCAAATGTATGCTCTTTGTTCATGCAGCAGGTACTGTAATGTTTCCTGTACTTCCTCACTGTACTTTGTTACATATCAGTAGGGCTGTTCAGATAATTGAGATTATAGTCTGTCATTTAGATTAGAATAGAGTGGGCTGGGCAAGGCAGCTCTGACATCACTATGTGGGATGCTCACTACCTCTTCTATAGAGCATTCAAACAAGGCAGTGGTTACATCACTTTGTGGGAGGAAACGTCCTGGTAACCATGGCAAAATGTCTGGCAGACGTGACATCAGCAATTAAGAGCCAGCTAGAAGTCTTTCAACTGGGTTTTCAAACTGAAACTAAAACAGTACAGAAAGATCGGAAACCTATGAGGTAAAACAGTAGAGTGGATTACTTTTTAAAGCTGTGGTGATTATTTCTCAACCAGGATCAAACAACAGTGACTAAAAGGGACAGCAGGTTGAGCAATCTGCTTTAATATCCTGTTGTTCTCCTTTAACGTACTTAATTAACAAATGATAGATAAGATTTTCTGCTGCATGAAGTGTCGAAGTAAGGTCTTCTTACATCATAGACAATAACATCTAGTTCACCTAGGAAAGTAGTAAGTCAAAGGCTAATTGTTGAACAAATAGAGAATAGCTTTGTAATAAACATCCTATTTCACTGTCACTGTATGTGCTTCTCGAAATTTATAAAACTTTCCTGGTCTTTCTGCAGGATCTGTTAGGGATTTTGTAAGAATCAAGTTCTTAATTTTTGGATAATTTCCTCAGAGACAGTGTCAGATATTGCAGCCCATACATATCTATCTCTCTCTCTCTCTCTCTCTCTCTCTCTATATATATATATATATATAAAGCAACTTACATTCAAAATGTATTAATTGATATATACATGTCTAAAGGAGGCTATTAGTGTTCATGCCCAATCTTTATACACATTAGTATCATCATTTAGACTTCAGTACTATTAAAAACTGCTTGCAGAGAATCAGTTCATTCAGCACTTAGTTGCATTTCATGACACTGATATATTTGGCAACACAACAATAATTTCATCCATACAAGCCCTATTGTTATCTTTTTGTATCTCTCTGCTTTTGCAATCTTTATAGTATTTCATAGGCAAACACAACACATCAGCAGGCATCAGACAAGAAGGGAACACTCCTGTTTCTGACTTTTTATTGTGACTTGCTTAATGCCAAAAAAGGATTGTTTTACCTTATATTTTAAGTTGTTGTATAATCTTCATTTACATATTTGCAATGCCTTTACACTTTTCTTGATTGTGTTCCCTTAATCTCACCTGTATATATAAACATCATATATTTTGCTTACATTTTGCCCTATCAGTATGTACATTTGGACTTAAACTATGAGTCTCTGTAGTACATCTGGAATTGAGTCTTTTAATGTGTCTATGTCTATCTGGGATTATGCTGTTCTTCAAAATGATGTATTAGTTTTGCAGACAGCTTAAGACACATTCTTTGTTATTTTCTTCTTTGTGCGTGTGGTAGTAATAATTTTCTTTTGCATTTTCTAGTTGTTCTAGGCCAGTTTGACAGAATGCATAGCATCAGCTTGTTCTCTACCAGTCTAATGCATTAGAGTTAATCATTGTTTTATTTAGTTTCTTCTCACAGTTCTTTTTGTGGACTTCTAGCTATGCACAACACAGAAACTATCTTAATATTCACTTTTTTAGTCATCTAATGTCTTCATTCAAGTATACTATACTATACTGTTCAATATTTCTTACTAATACAACACAAATACATATTCACATGTAGCCAACCTTACATATTCGCATGTAGCCAACCTTTTTTGGTAGTTAATTTTCTAACCCTTCCGTTATCACATTTTCCAAGTAGATATGGCTATGGAAGATGTCTAGGGTTGCCAGCTGTCCCGTTTTTGACTGGACTCTCCGGTTTTCTGACATATTGTCTGGTTACCATTTTCTTTTAAAACCGGACAAGTGAGGTCCGGGTTTTGTGCCACTACCAAATTTGTACTAGTAGACACATTAAACAACCGGATCTAAGATGCACCAACGGAGGGTGAAAGGGCAGGATGACATGGACCACACACTCTTAGTGCCCTTAACAAAGATGGCTGAAATAAATTTATGGGAAGGGGGTGCCACTAGAGTGATGTCACGTATCATATACAGGTCACGGGTGAATGCAAAATTATGTAGTTTTCCCGCCAGTGTTTTTGAAAGTATACTGACAGTTGTGTCAACAAGCTGGTGGAGTTGTCCAGAAGCTGAATGCTTAGTTTGTTTTGCAGGAAAGCAGTGCCAAGCCTGTTTGTCGTCAAAGGAATTTTCATCGCCAAGTATGCCTTGTGTGGATGATTGGCTTAACAACTCTTTGTGTACTGTTGAGAACCTTTTTGGTGAGTTTATAAGGCCTGCAATTTAAAAACTTTCATGTGTGGATGGAAAAAAAATGGTTCAGAAGTTTGTCATCTGTGATTTCTTTTATTCGGAAATGTGGTACCTGGTTTGGGACGTGTTTGTTTCTAAGTCTACTTGAGTGGGATGGACTTTCTTTTCTGTATGAGGAAGTGCTTGCTTTATTTAAATGTGGGGCTAACAATATACCTGTTTTTCCTCATGTCATGTATGCACTGTTCTTCATTGTACTATGTGTTTTCCTCTGCTGCAGTATTGAAATCAGGGATTATTCTCCCCTGCACTCAAGTGGGTATAGCTGTGTGTTTCTTAAGGCTAAGAGAGAAAGGAGAAGGCAGATTGCAGCCTGCTATCAGGTTTTTATTTACTATAAATAAATCTATATCTGGGTATTGTTAGCATGGTGTTCTATGTTTTGCTTGCATCAGAAGTCTTGCTGTAGACTGTGCTGCCGCCGGGTTGACTAATTGCACCGCATGATAACTTATTTTTTATTGGGGTTTACTACTATTATTGAAAACTTTTTTGGTTCTAGCTTCTAGGGTTGTCACTTGTTTCTCTACATGCAGGAAAGTCCGTACGTGGACAGCTGTACCATGCAGAATATATAAAAAATTATAAATGTCTTGCTGTTTTGGTGCAGAAATCTAATTTTCCACTAATAATTGCACAAAATATGAAATGTTAGTATTCTCTGGAACAACAAAAGAAATGCTAATTTTACAAGTATGAGCTTTTGTTCTGGTAAAAAAAAAATGAAGCCCATACCTTTACACCGGTTGTGGTTATGATTTGGCCCTCAAAATCTTGCATTTCCTTTAAAATGGCTGCACTTTTGTCATTTGAAAAGGTGTTCCGGCTTATGTTCTTTCAGCGAAAGTAAGAGTTCATTTTATTGGTTATTTATGAGGTGTTTTACTAAAATTTGACAGTAAGTAGTTTTCAAGTCAGTTTTGAAGACTGGATATATGTACTTGTAGTATACGAATTTAAGCAGGTAGTTGCTTTTAACTGTCTCCGATACACATTCTTAGCTGTTTCTTCATCACTTGGATATGTCTGTCACACCTTTCTATTGCTTTTGCTAAATATTCTGCAGAAAAGTAATGCCTTTCTGTTGCACTTGTTTTGGTCCTGTAGTTTTAGTTTTGAGTCACACTATCAGCTGATTTCACAGTGACATCATAAAATGGGTGGGGCATGGCTGGGAGTGGGGGTGGGAATGAATGGGGTTATGGGTGATGTGAGGGGTGTAACCTTAGTCCGGTTTTAGCCACAAAGAAAGATGACAACCCTAAAGATGTCCTGTTCCTCAAGTGGGAAGGAATTACATGCTGTAAATGCATGTCATGGGAATGGATCTACATTAGTTGTCCTCTTATTTCCTGCCTCATCTGTTGAGAATAAATTTATTGGGTCTACTCATCTGCCTTTATATCAAATAATTAAATCAACTACAGCAGGCATTCTGTATCCCCTTACCCTAACAGTCTCAAAGCACCCTTTCCAGTTCTAATGTAAATGCCATTTTGGAAGTAAACAGTTTGTCTGAAATGGAATTCCTCAAATTTGTGAAAATGTTTTCTTTGAATGGCAAATCATTCCATAATATCTTTGAAGAAAACTTTGTCCCTACATCCCTGAATTTCATATATTCAGCTCTGCTCCTCAGTGGGAAAGAGTCCCCCATGCTATTCACTGTGCTAATAACAGCATGATGCAGACTTACTGCAGCAGTCATGACAGTGTTGATCATACCACTCCTACACTCATGGCAATGTCTCTTCATAACCTATGTGACTTTTCTATACTTTTAAAACATGAATTACCCATTAAAACATTAACCTTTCTAACATTGCAAACAGAGAATACAGGCAAATTAATATTTAAAGTTTTGAGATATTTATTTGAAGTAGCCAGTATACAAGAGGCATACTCCCTTTAAAATAGATCTTGTCCCCTCATTTTGAAACTTGTACACTTAGTGTTTCATTGGTGCACATAGCTAGTTTCATAGCCTGCTACAGAAAAAGGCAAAAAGATCTTGTCAAAGTGATTTACTATTTTAGTCTGGTGTCAGTATGACCTGTTATTTTACAAAAGAAAAAAAATACTTATTTCACATATTCATGTTTTTATTTAACTTATTAAGCAATTTTATGCAGTATGCACAGCCCCTAATGTATCTGTTTTGTCAACAGGCATTGGAGTCCCTTTCCCACTTTATATAATGTAATCTGCCTTTAGGTAGTGTAGAGTATGTGAATATTCTTGCAGAGCTAAAGCAAGAAACTACCATGTATTAGCTAGATAACAAGGTCTTAATTGTCATTTATTAGGCCATTAAAGTCAATAGCCTTGAGGCCTAGAATCAAGAAGTTAGTCCGTCATCTAAAGCTCATCTGAAGGAAGACCTTGGAAATGTGAATTTGAGAGCTCAGCTGGGGATAACAGTGGCATGTACCTTGTGGAAGTACCTCTTTACAAAGATAGAAGCTGGACCTAGAAGAGGTCTGTAGCCTTGGACTTTATTTTTTCAGTAGACAGCCTGTATCCCAGAGAGGCTGTGTAGCATGAATGCTGGTGGTGAGAAGTAACTAAAAGTACTGTTTGCTTAGTTTTGAACTGGGGAAGCCAAAAGGGCAGTTATTTTGTTTTATTTGACTATGTGGATTACTGAATAAAGCTGTGTTTTATATAAGTCTTGCTTCCCGCATCTCTTTGACCTTAAAACACAAAGGATATTTATCTTTTCTTTTAACACTCTGAACCTAACACTCGGTAGATTAACTGTGACATATATGTGGTAAAGCAGATTTGAATCTGTACTTACAAACTGTTGCCAAGTACTTGTGCTAACTAACATGGTATTTTTGTTATAAAGACCACTATTTACAGTTTTGTGGTAACACTTCATTAAATCTTAAATTAAAAACAAAATAGTTATGTGGTCTGCCTTCTGGATACATCCTAACACTGGAGAATAACATCTCTGACCACTAAGGAAAAGATGCTGAGCTGAACTATGCTTAATTTTGACAAGCAACATGCATCCCATGGGGTTAACCAGATATCTAGCTGCCCAGAGACTCCATGTAGGCCTGGTAGAAGTGACAACTGCATGGAAGATGGGGGAGTGGGGGGCTGAGTTTTTGGTTCAATCTGAGTTCTAAGGTTTCCTTTCCTATTGAGTATTTTATACAATACTAAGTTCATGGTTTGTACAGCACTGGATGCTTATGTCTTAAAAATCACCTTCTTGATGGTTTCCTAGTTGATAGTAAAAAATAACAATCATTCACATAAACACCTCCAGTGAAACACCACTCCAGAATAGCAAAGCTGTTCATAAATACACCAAACATAGCTGGAATAAAGGCCAACTCACCCATAAAAACAAGAGAGTTTATTAAATACACAGTATTTTAGTGCTTTCAACTCTCTTTTATTAGCGAGTTGGCCTATATTCCAGCTATTTTTGGTGTATTTGTGAACAGCTTGCCTATTCTGGAGTGGTGTTTCACTGGAGGAGTTTAGATGAATGACTGTTTGGTTTTACAACTGTTTTCAGCAACCATAGTGAAGTTGATAGGAAGAACTGCTCTTGGTGGTAACCAGGTACCCACCTGTTCAGTGACTCCTTGCTGGTCCACTGGCAGTAACAACCTCATGAAATGTGTGGGGTCCTATGTTCATTTCTCAGACAGAGGTTACAGTTTTCCTTTCCTTTTAAGTTGTACATTAAATAGTCTCAGACACAGATATTCTAAATATAAAAATGTATGCAATTTAAATTCTTTGATAGCTTGTTGCACACACAGGAGCATACCAGAATTCCAAAGCCTATAATATAGAAAGGCTTATATCTATCATTTTAAATCTGGTCTTCCAATCATTTTTTTTAACTAATAACATTATTTTTACAGTAATTAATCTTTGTTGTAAACTATGTAGTCCACGTATATAAACTAACAGTACACTATTCACTGGTTTGGAATATCTTTACCAGAAGGACATGCAGCATGGTAGTTTTAAGTAGCAAAGAATTAGAACAGGAGAGCTGCACTCTGGTTGGTCACAGTGATAGTAACACATGACTGAGGTTAGTGTTGTCAGACCAAACAACTGATGTAGATTTCTCCAAGACTTTTAAAAATGTAGCCAAATTGTTTGTTTGATGTTTGATGTTTGCATCTTTGCTTTGTCAGGTTGTTTGGGATCTGATCCATTATACAGTATCCCAAGTACTTTCTGCTGGAGCAGTCCTTGAAAGTCTGGTGCAGCGGCGACTACTTTCTGTTTCAATGTGCATTGGCTTCCTCATTCTCATGGATTTTAATTATTTATTTTATTTAACATTTGTTGATTGGGAATGTCCGACTAGGACAGAGCCTATTTTCAACAGAGACCTGGGGAGAAATGCTCCAGATACATGTCTTTGGAATGTGGGAGGAAATTGGCGTACATGGAGGAAACCCATATGAATGCAGGGAGGACAAGCAGACTCCACACAGAAGGAACCCCAGCCGAGAATCAAACTGGAGAGCCTCTTGCTGTGAGGCAACAACGTTAACCACTGCGTCTCCCAGTTATGAAGTAAATCATGTGGGAAGCAGAAATGTGCTGTGCTTTTAGTCTACTATGATAAAAATTTTTACCACCAGTTTTATCTGATGTACAAAATATGCCACGAGTCATATTACCTAGCTGTAAAATGCCAGCAATTGTTTACCATGCCAGATATTAGAATCCCTAGTTTAGAAGCTTAGGAGATAATCACTCTGTCAAAGATTTCTTCAGTATGCAGTTCAAAACATTCAGTTTTGAAGTCTTTCTCTAGACTGCTGCAAACACTTGTAGGTTCCTTATTTTTGCTGTTCAAGTGGCACTATAAGGTAATGGCAGATGAGATTAAGAGGAGTGAAAAACAGATAATTTAGTCAGCAACTAATCAGAGCAATATAGGCAGTTTTCTTATGATACATTTACATATCTGCAATAATGTGAACCTTTTTGCAAATGGAATTCCTCAGGAAAAGTCATGCTGTTATGAATAGCATCACACATGTACACAAGAGCAATATCTAACAGAAAATGTTTTTTTACTTGGCATTTAGCCATAACTATTTATATCTGTACTGGGTTAGCCACTACGGAAATGGTACCATATTGCTAAGCATGATCTTTTTCTTTTTTTAAAGAAAACCTGAGTGCTCTAGCACTTTGTGTGGGATATAAACTGTAGCAAATGTTTGCTACATGTGTAGCACACAGTTTGCTACAGTTTAAAATAATTTTTTTTTTTACTATGTTAGGTAGGAGGGTTGGGGCAAGGCACAGAAATGGGACCTGACTGGCTCCTGCATCAACAGCCCCAGATACCTGATCGCAGAATTTTTTTTTTTGCTCTTCCATTGAAGAGCTGGGGCAGGGGTGTGGGGATGTGTATCTGGCCACCTGTTTTGTGTGCCAGTGCAAGGAGCAGACTTTATTTGTTTTATTTTTTTCTTCCATGGAAGAGATGAGCCAAACACATGCTATTGTGCACTTTACACTGAGCTCTCTGGAATCCTGAGAGTGGACAGCAACTATTCATATAGTGTCAGTGATGGCTCTGTAACAAGCCTCCCCCCCACTGGTGTTTGGACCAAAGCAAAATGTACATCAAACGCAGCCCAGCACTCTAAATAGGTAACTCTAGCTTGTCCTTCAATAAAACCTCCAGCTAGGGCAAATAACATGCAAAACACAAACTGGTACACGAGGGAAGTGACAATCTAGCAAAGTACAGACCGGTTTTGCCCCTTGGCTGATGGAATATGGTTTGTATTCACTGGAACATTTGGAATTTCTTATTGCATTAGTACAATTAGTTTTGGAACATAATGTCTTTTATTTTGATAGACAATGCTACCTACAGATTAAGGGTACTGCAATGGGCATCACTTTTGCCCCGATTTATGTGGATCTTTTTATGGGATACTTAGAGTGTGGTTTGATCTATAATGAGAGGAATCTATTTAAAAAGGAACTAGTCATGCCACGAAGTTTCTTGGATGATTGTTGGAGCATTTGGTCTGGGACACTGGAAAGTTGGCATGAATTTGTAATGTATTTAGACTCTAATGAGTTTGATCTAAAATTTGTAGACAGAATTGAGTTATTTAATATAGATTTCCTAGATATCAATGTTACTAAGGCCTTGGATGGGATGATGATAACTAACCTCTGCAGAAAACCATTCACTAGGAATGCATTATTGGAGGCAAGTAGTTGCCATCCTAAGCATATGGTAACTAGTATACCGAAGGTGTAGTTTCAAAGACTGAGACGCATCTGTAGTGATGATGCAGTTTCCAGGATTGAAGCTGAAAAAATGTGTGAAAGGTTTAAAAAGAGGGATTATGATGTATCCCAAGTGAGAATGGTAAAGGATAGGGTCTTAAATTTGAAGAGGGAGCCCTTGTTAGTTGAAACATATACTAATGAGTGTGAGTCCTATGGACAGGAAGTACCTAGGTTATGGTTTATTACCACCTATGGTACAAATACATTCAAAATTAAAGAGGTTATCAATAAACATTGGCATATTTTGAAATCTGATTAATTTTTTGACCAATGCCTGGGTGAAAATTGTTCCTATAGCTATCGACGTGGTAGAAATATAGGTGAATCTCTTTTCTGGTTTTAAAAGATGGATTCAGATAAAGATGGTGCTAAAGGGGATGCTAGTAAGGGATGCAATAGTTGTGGTAATTGTGTTTACTGTAGGGTTGTTTCCAAGGCCAAATTGTTTACATTAGTAAATACCCCCAAAGTGCATGATATCAGATATTTCATTACCTGTCATACGGAATGGGTGGTCTGTATGGCTATCTGTCAGTGTGCGGTATTTTATGTGGGACAGATGTCTAAGCCTTTTAAAAATAGAATCGCAGTACATCTTAGTGACATTAGCTGTAAATACCCTATGAGAGCGCTCAACAAACATAAACTTGAACATGCTTCTGCACATTTCATATTTGTTGGGATTGATTTAGTTAGGGGTAAGAATATGTCCGACTATTGTAAACATTGTATTTTGGATAGAAAGGAGAGGTTATGGATAATCAATTTGGGTGCTATGTACAGGCCAGGTCTCAATAAATATTGGTAATGGGATCTATTTTTGTGCCAACAAACCACAGATGAAGTCAATATGGATATCTTGTATTTAGAAGTGTAGTTTAGTGATGAAATATTTGTTTAGATATTTATTTTATCTTAATTTGTAGATCTTTATTTATAAATGTATATGTATCTATTTGTATTTGTATATATGAAATTCACTAGTAACCAAAATCCACCACAAAACACCAAAATAGTGCGAACAATAAAGGAGTTCTTCAGTAATCCACACGATAACGCCGTTGGTTCACCCAAAATAGTTTTATTGAAAATAAATCTACAGAGTAGTAACGCCACTGCACTCAAGACATAAAAACATAAAACTCATGGATTAAGCGCTTTCGTCTCCATTCGGAGACTTCATCAGAATCCATGAAATAAAACAAACCACTCCTTTTATACATAAAATACTCATTAACAAGGATCTGTTAAATTAAATAATTATCTTTCTTAAAGGGCCAATAGATTACTAGTGCTTATGAAAAACGTCTCAATAAAAACACAAACTGAGGTTGCAGAATGAAATACCATTGTGGTAAATATTTATTTATTTATTTTTATTTATTTATTTATTTATTTTACATTTGTTAACCGGGGAGAGTCCGACTGGATACATGTCCATTTTCAGCGGAGGCCGGGGAGAAAAGCTCCAAGTACATAACAGACATATGAACATTGTTAATGCAAAAAAAGGAAGATAGTTGAGTTCTAAATACAATATAAAGATACATCACATCTTGGGAAAAAAAAACAACAGCAGCATATAAAAAAAAACATAGGTCAGTTACAAAGGCGAGGCACCTTGTTAAAAAGCGGTTAAGGATAGTGAGGTAAGAGAAGGGTAAATGATAGTGGTTAATCAGGTTTGGAACAGGGACATTGCCAGAGAGTATTGAGATGGGGTTTAAGCTTTTTTTTGAATTGTAGGAGTGAGGGTTCTGAGGTGAGCATGGTCGGTAGGGAGTTCCACATTTTACCTACAAAGTTTGAGAATAGAGAATCCCCAGCAGAATTATTGGCTTTGGCAGTTTGAGCTAAGATCTTATAGGAGGAGCGTAAAGATTGCAGGTTAATATAGGGGTGAATGATGTTTTTCAGAGCTGGTGTTTTCTCTGGGTGATACAGTATCTGGTGAGCCGTTTTGAGTTGGTTGAAATGGAGTTGGCTGGAAAACTCTAACCACCCTAGTTGCTTCAAGTTAGTGCAGTGGTGCGTTCTAAAGGTGGAATTTGTGGCAAATCTAGCTATGTGATTGTAACAAGAAGCAAGTTTTTTAAGGGTTGTCTTGTTTAGGTTTGTAAAGAGGGAGGCATAGAAAAGAGTTGATAGTAGGTGTGTGCTGGCAATTGTAATTTTAAGCGTGAGGAGTGAGAAAGTGTTTTACTTTATAGAGAAAGCCAAGCTTTTTGACGGTTTTGATGGTAAGATTGAAATGGGTGTCAAATTTAAGGGAGTTATCAATGGTAACACCTAATAGCTTTGTGTGAGCTTCTGGTGATATAGTGATTCCATTGGAGGATGTAATAGAGAAGGTGGGGGGAAGAGTCTTGTTAGTGGGTGAGAAAGTAAGTAGTTTTGTTTTGTTGGGGTTGAGAACTAGTTGTCGACTTGAGAACCATTTTTCTATTAGGTTGAAGGTGTCTTGGGTTGAAGCAGTGAGGTCTGCCAGGTTGGAGGCAGTGCTGATGATAGTCGAATCATCTGCATATTGAATAAAATACATTGTGATAAATAAATAAAAAAATATATGTATATATGATTTAGAAACCATGTATATATGTACATATAAATCACATGAAAAAATATATATATACATGGAACATGTGAGATATGTATAAATAAATAAATAAAATAAAAAATAAAAAATACATAATTAAATGAATGAATAATGGAAACATCAAACTGTTTACCTAAGCACAATTGTATACGGTATGGTGTAAAAAACGATACTATTAAAACAGGCAAATACTATTCGTGTACAATAGTGTTGAACTTGAAAACTGATGTATATAGGAATTAATATGTCAAATTATTATAGTAATAAATAGTAATAAATAATAATAATAAATAAATACATAAAATCTAACATGGAGAGTATTTATATATCAATATATATGTAAATGAATATAAATATACGTATAAAATATATATGAATAGAAAATATGTATATTTAGAAAATACACATATATATATATATATATATATATATATATATGTATATATAAATATAAAACTATAAAAATGTGAATATTAAGTTAATAATATATATGTGTGTATGAAGTTATATAAAACATATATATAAAAAATTACTTATCACTGTGACTATCCATATTAATGTTTGTGTTTCTTTGGATCTACTGCAAGCATTTTCAATGCTGGGGTGATGGAGATATGGTCATTTAGACCCTTACCACAACAGGAATCGAGTCTAAGTTGCCACATCATTTCTTTAAACTCTAATTGGGTTTCCCAATCACCACCCCTCTCAGGACACTTAACCTCCTCTATCACCCAGAATTTAAAGTCTGCTGTTTTACAGGTTAACACATGTCTATACAAAGCATTATTTTCATTTTGTTTGTTGATATCCCTCACATGTTCATAAATTCTGGATCTTAAGTGCCGTTCAGTTTTACCAACATAGTAACTCCAACAGACTTTACAATATGCAAGGTACACCACTCCTTTGGTGCAACAACTACTATAACCCTTAGCTAGTAAATTCATTCTGAGACTGGGTAATCTTGACTCTTTTTGTCCTGATATGAATGCACACTGTGCGCACCTGACACAATTAAATGTCCCACATTTTCTACTAGTACTTTGAATATTAACCTTTTTTCTCTCTAATATACTCTTAATATTCATATTCCTCCTGTAACTGTATTGTATATCCATTTGGAATACATCAGTTTTAATGGACATTTCCCTAAACATCTCCCAGGTCTCATTAATGCATTTTCTTAGCCATCCTATTCCCTGATGGTATGTTAGGGTAAGGTATGGCTTTCCGTTGAAACTATTTTTGTTTCCATTGCTATGACTATATATTATATATATGACTATGACAAAATATAACTATTTTGTTGTTTTACCTTTAATTGTATGGTTGGTTGTTAGAAAAGGATAGGTTTTAGACAGGCAAGCTCTAGCCTTCCTAGAGGGCCTAGTCATCTATAAATTCACACAGACTGCAGAGAGGACACTCCAGAGGTTATCTAAACAATCCTATCTTGGTGTATGATTTATTGATCTTTACTGTTAAAGATAAGCGGACTGAAAATAATAGCGACATAAAGGAATTACAGCTTTTGCCTGACTTTCAGAACTTCTACGGTCAGAATAACAACTTTACTGTATTTACTTTAGTATTTAGTTGTGTATTGCTTGTGTGATTTTTCTCACAGAAGTTGATTTAAGTTCTCTTTGAATTATGTGGTTACTGATTTTGATTATTCTTTTCTTTTATCTCACACCAATGCCAAACAATAGTGAACAGCTCTTCATTGGTGCAGTTACCTCTGCTCAATGCCACTTAAAAATGTTGCACTATGTTAACACAAACTAACAGATGGTGAATGTAATATAAAGAATGATTTAATTGCATTATTACTACTTATTTAAAAGTGTTACATACACCTGGATTTGAACCCTGTATCATCTGGGCTCCAAAAGAAATGTGTCAATGCATTTACACCTGCTGCCACAGAGTCAGCTGAGCAGCAGGTGTGTTTCATACACTCAGTACTGAGAACTCTCATAATGTTACTAATGAGGCTCATGTTTGCACACAGCTTAACTATGCACAAACAGGGAAAGCAGTAGAAATGTGTATTTCACATGTGCAAAAACACTTTGCCATCCATTGTACTGCTCAGCATTGCTCCATGGAAAGTGCTCAATAACATATATTACTTATGTTTCCTGTCCATTTAGTCTTCATGTCACAAAACTACATGTGAAAACAGTAACAAAAGGAAGGCACTATCTAAGAAAATAACACATATTTAAAATGCAGCCATCTGTTACCTCCCCCGTGCACTGCAACCTTGGTCTCTCACTACAGAAATACATTTTCTTATATACCATGCACATCTTTATATTGACAATACACATTCAGATTTTCTAATACTTGTAGTAATGTGGACACCTGTTTTCATATAATTTATAAAGCTGTCTCTTAAAGTATACTTGCACATTGGAAACACAACCAGCAAATACTACACTTTGCATACTCATCAGTCTAGTAACATGCAGAACTTTAATATCTTGCAGTTGGACATGGATAGCTATCCATTTCATGCAGGCCTCCCAACATCTTCTCTCCAGCATCTACTACTGATGTTATCCAATAGAAACTGTCCTGCAACCATGTAAAAGTCACACATGTGCCATGGTGCTTGTTTAAAGTAGTGAGTTCTCCAGTCAGTGTAGTTAGATAGGTAGGGGTTCTGTTCTCACTGCAGTCAACATGCATATGTGTGTGTGTGTGTGTGTGTGTGTGTGTGTGTGTGTGTGTGTGTGTGTGTGTGTGTGTGTGTGTGTGTGTAACATGCAGAACTTTAATATCTTGCAGTTGGACATGGATAGCTATCCATTTCATGCAGGCCTCCCAACATCTTCTCTCCAGCATCTACTACTGATGTTATCCAATAGAAACTGTCCTGCAACCATGTAAAAGTCACACATGTGCCATGGTGCTTGTTTAAAGTAGTGAGTTCTCTAGTCAGTGTAGTTAGATAGGTAGGGGTTCTGTTCTCACTGCAGTCAACATGCATATGTGTGTGTGTGTGTGTGTGTGTGTGTGTGTGTGTGTGTGTGTGTGTGTGTGTGTGTGTGTGTGTGTGTGTGTGTGTGTGAATTTTGCAGAATGACCCTGGTTGTACGACTATTGGTGAACAAAAATTTAAAAGGGCACTGGTTTTACAATATAGTAACGCCTCAAAGGAAATTAAAGGACTGATTGAAAGAAATTGGAAAATGTCAAAATTTAACCAAGACATTGTACATAGGATTGGTAAGAGTCATAGTTTTGTTTTTAAAACAAGAACTAACTTATAAACGTTTTTTGAAAGGAATAAGGAGGGAGTTAGGCCCCAGGGAGTTCTTGGAACAAGAAAATGTGGGAGATGTGGTTATTGTAAATACATTATTGATAAAGAATTCATTACATTGGATAACTACATGAGAAGTGTGGTACACTTTAGGAAGGGTAACTGCATAACCAGGGGCAGAGTGTATTTGGCTTTATGTAAGGACTGCCCTAGGTTTTATGTAGGGAAATCTGAAAGGACATTAAACATGCATACGAGCACACGTACAACATTAGGAAGAAAAGTATGAACAATGCATTGTATAGGCACCTGCATGCAGAACCTATCCATTCGGGTTTCCTTTTTGGAATTCTGGAACAAGTTTATGTTGACCCAAGAGGGGGTGATTGGGAAAATTGGTTATAATGTAGGGAAACCTACTGGCAGTTAAAATTAAATGCTGCTCACCCCCCAGGTTTAAATGATCATATCACCATTAAGCCTTATTTAATTAAGATGGCTGAGAAGTTGTAATAAAATGTTTTTTTTTTTTGTTTTTAAGTACTCTTTAATAATATGTATTTGTATTATTTTTTTTAGTTCTGTTTTATTTTTTAGATATTTTTTCAGCTATTATTATTCTTTTAGCCCTGACTGTTTAAAATGTATAGGCACATCCTGACTTTCCTCAGCTATGAGGTAGACCAACATGTCATCATTGACTTTTTCTAATTGGACACTAGTAAAACCCAGCTGTATGCAAAAGGTGTATGAGTTGTTAATGCTACATCCATGTCTATTACATCTGTTAGATGTCCTCAAGAAGGTCATTGAGGGCATGCATGATGACAACACTATCATCCTGTGGAACTTGATCAGGCTAAGACATTTGACACAAATCCACACTGAGGTAGTAACACTGTCAGAAGTGGCCATAAGCACCTACATATAGCACCAAGTGGGTAGACCACTGAATCATATACATGGCATCTAAATATGTTGAAATATATGAAGTGACCTATATCTTCAGTCCAGTGATCAGGTCTATACATCAGGGCTGTCTGCTAGGCCTTTTCCTGTTCATTATTTAAGCCATAGACCTCAATAATGACATATACACCCTGTGTCCAAACAACTGTCTGGGGGACTACAGATTGTGGGCAAACATTGGCTCCAACTGTGATATTAGTATAATACAGACAGTATCAACTAATACCAAAGATTGCTACCACAGCCATGGCAACACTTGAGATGAAACAAAAACATGGATGATTTGTTACATTATGAAAACAAATGCACAACCCAATGATAATGTAAACATCACACCCCTATGTGCAGACCAAGTGGTATGTGACCTGTGTTCTGGGGTAGATGATATGTGCAACGTCCACCATCATGTGCCCAGAGTGGTGACTACTCCCTTGTATGTAACACCTCCTGAGTATGTGCAAGACATCCACATCAAAGGCCATAATACCTCCATATTCACAGCCTTCACATCAGTAACTGAGTACAATGTAACCTTCTTTGTGTACCTCTCTACACATCTTCCAGTGATGTGTAAGTAAAGTGTACCACCTTTGCCACACTGAACTCCCACACATCTTATTGGCCATGCCTAGGTATTCTTTTTGCTGTATAAACTGTACTGTCTGATGGTGCAGAACCCTCATCGAGGTGTTATACCAGATGCATGTGTGATACATGTTCCAGTGATGCACACTATGCATACATAGCTGTTTGATAACATTGATGGCATGGGTTATGTTCAGGTCAGTGGACAGATTGTGCTATTTATATATATATATATATATATATATATATATATATAAAATATATATATATATATATATATATATATATATATATATATATATATATATATATATATATATATATATATATATGTATATATATATATATATATATATATATATATATATATATATATATATATGAAACATGCATACCAGTCAACTAGCCTGGATTTATCATTATGTCACATACAGGTATAGCAGTGTCCCTACAAACACCTCCAGCAGATGTTACAATGTCAGGACAGTGTGTTTGATTACCCTTACAAATTGATGACATGGCATAATAGTTGTACAAGTATGTTCATGCAGAAACATCTATGATCACTCAGAATCACATATGTTATGTCAGAGACATGGGATTACTGCTGGTATTATTCTGATATTGTCCATGATTGTGCATGCTTCTGTTTACTGTTATCCATGAGCCTTTAACTGTGTCCCACTTGTTGGAGACCTCTGCTGACATTACAGTCATATTCGGGCAAATCAGTTTGCATTGCTTCACAATATGCACCTAACCCCAATTGTATATAACATCCTTGATAGATGTCCTCTCCACTGTTCATGTCAGAATGCTTATATCACAAAGACATCTTCTCTGTTGTTATGTCACCTTTTCTGACAGTCATATTGTATACATTTTCACTGTACAGCCCGTACTCTACCATGTCGATATGTGATTAGTGTTCCTGCTACAACTGTCTTCTATTTACATGCCCTCATCTGCTGTACATTACAATGTTTCACCTATCCTCTTTCCCTGTGCTCATTCCTACAAGTCATCTGTATGTTCCTATTCAATGCACACACTTCACCTGACTGCTTATTTTAAATGGCAGTCCATGTACCATTGTGGATCATTTATACAGTTTTTATTCAGAATCACTGAAATGGGATTTCACAATACTCTGCACAGCATACATTGTCCTGTAATGGGTTTGGACCATATACATTGCTATATTATTAACCCCAGTAATCATTGTGAATAATGCGGAATCCCGCAGACCTAGTTTGCTCGAAGGTAAACAGGTCTATATGTCTGCTGCTATCCATGTTGCTTTACATGGTTTCCTGGCTGGCAACACTCTTGCTAGCCATAAAACCACTCTTCTTTATGTTTAAACGCAGTGAGGGGCATGAATATATAATTAGCGCTGCTGCTCACCGCGCAAACACATACACTCCATATAGTCTTCTTGTGAAGCCTACACAGAGTGTATTGAATCTCACTGATGCTGTATCTTATATTAATGGAATATTAATTAATTCCATTAATATTATAACCAATCAGTAGTATAGTAAATCAGAGTTCAATGTTCTGCATACCAGTTTTCTTCCAGACAAAATATTTATTTTTATTTATTTACCAGGGTGGTGCACTGATCAACACTGACCCATTTCAGGCTTAGCCCGGTTTAAGTAGAAAACAATTCACAAATGAAAAATACAACAATGTATGTAGTAATAAAGTAGTTTAGCCTGATTACATAGAAATAAAATTGTGTATAGACATTCTAGGAAACAAGCTCATATATAAAAATAATTTCCTTCATACTTCATTGTTGAATATGACTGGTAAGATTATTACAATGCACAGCTGTGCATCCTGAATATTTAGCTGCAATGTGAGACACTTCTGACTGTGTTTACGTTAAAGGAATGCACTTGGAACCATTTAAGAGTGGCATGAAGAATTCTATTACTCCTTGTAAGGCAGACATTAAGTGAGCAGGAGGTTTTCCTAGGTTAATGTTTAATTGCTTTTTGGAACATAATTTAATTTTCATTGTTTTGTACACAAATTCCTGCTCCTTGAGTCTTGTCACATGTATGTTTGCCTCAACAAACATAGCAGCAGGTATAGCGGCCTAATTACAACATTGCAAATAATCAAGAGAGAAAAATATCAGACACAGAAGTTTTCTGTAGCATTTTTTTAAGGAAACAAATTATAATTCACAAGTAAGAGCATATGAGAGAAACAGCACTATTTTAATGATCTCCTCTGATCATTTCCCTAACCTACTGGTGTATTATATGTCATATGTTCTTACTTTTTTTGTCCAGAAGAGTTGTCTTTCGTATGTTAAAAATTCTGAAACTTATTTTAATTGGGCAAGTCCAACATGGTAGAACCCTTACTGAGAGGGGACTTGGGGAAAGACGATATAAAAAAAGGGAAGACAAAGGCAGTTATATAATACAAATATCAAAATGTATGATTAATGATAATAAACAAGTTCTTGTTAATCAGCACAAATAGTATATATATATATATATATATATATATATATATATATATGTATATATGGGTCTACTTTACATGGTTGACTTTTCTGAAAGTTGACTTTCATATGGCTGAGACCATATGATCGACTTTCAGAAAGCCGACCATGTAAAATAAACGCATATAACACAAACACTTACCATAAACTGTTAGTAGGGAGACTACAACCCCCTGCAACCACCGTGAGGGGCTCCGGCCCCACACCCCCCGTAACTTTAATATACCAACTCTGAGATTGCACTACAGTGCCAAAGAGGGAAATTTTCCCATTTTGCACTGTACGGAGGTAGCGGTTCCCCATGGTCTGCTTTTCAAAAGTAGATCATATGGTCTCGGCCATATGAAAGTAAATTTTCTGAAAAGTCGACCATTTGATATATATATATATATATATATATATATATATATATATATATATATATATATATATATGATTCTAGTAAAGTAATATATATATGATTCTGGTCGACCATGTGATATATATATATATATATATATATATATATATATATATATATATATATATATGATACTAGTAAAGTAATATATATGAAAGTCTGTAAGATGATATAGGAATAAACCGACTTTCTTACAGTGTAGAGAGCTTTTGTTTTGGAGATAAAGGTTGAGTTCATAGGTTCATATATTAGTACTAGGCTAACTGCCCCTGTAGGCCATTTTAAGCTAACCCCACTGGGGCTGTTGCTTCTGGCTCAAAGCACCCAGGCGCAAACCTTTCTGGCGACAGTGTCAGGTGGGGAGTTTGACTGGGGTGGTACACCTGTCAAGCAGGTGTCCTAAGATGAGCTCAGGGAGGACAGAAACATCCCATGGAGCAGAAGGGCAAAAGCTCACTTGATCTTGATTTTCAGTATGAATACAGACCGTAAAAGTGGGGCCTCACAATCCTTCTGGCTTTTTAGGTTTTAAGCAGGAGGTGTTAGAAGAGCTACCACAGGGATAACTGGCTTGTGGTGGCCAAGTGCAATGTCACTTTTTGATCCTTTAATGTCGGCTCTTCCTATCATTGTGAAGCAGAATTCACCAAGCATGGGATTATTCACCCACTAATAGGACATGTGTGCTGGGGATAGACCGTCATGAGACAGGTTAGTTTTGCTGATGATGTGTTGTTTAAAATAGTAATCCTGCCAACTTTACCCCTCTTCCTCCCCCAAGGACCAATCATGATACCAGTAGATTGCCAGACTGCTGCACAGGTTAAAACAGCACTGTCCAAGGCCAAGAATACAGCTTATATGGGACCTGACAGTATCCCTGGCTGTGTTCTTCATGTGCTCTACATGAACTACAGAGTGAACTGGCACCTCACCTGTGTCCCCTGTTCAATCACAGCCTCAACTCAGGCTTTGTCCCCACCAAATGGTGCACTGCTGCAGTCATCCCTCTCCACAAAGGAGGAGCGAATACAGACCCTGGGAACTATCGCCCCATTAGCCTGATGAGTCTGATATGCAAAGCTATGGAATGCATCATCGTGAACCTAATAAACAAGGATATAGGGAATCTCCAAACTCTGGATCCCACCCAGTTTGGTTTTGTGAAGGGTAGATCATGCCTACACAACTTGTTTGACTTCCTTGAGTCAATCACCAGAGCTGTGGATGAAGGCAAGGTGGTTCATACAGGCTACCTTGATCTGGTCAAGGCTTTTGATACCATTTCCCACTCAGGAATCATAGGAAAACTCACTAAGCTAGGCATCAACCCCTATATCACTAGGTGGGTTGCAAACTGGCTCACAGATAGAACCCACGGTGTGAATGTAGCTGACTCCAAGTCAGACTGCTGACTAGTCACGAGTGGAGTCCCATAGGGTTTGGTCCTGGGACCTCTCCTGTTTGGTATCTACTTCTCTGAAGTCCAGGCCAACATGTAGGGACTGTGACTGACAAAGTCTGCAGACAATTGCAAGATGGGAGCTATTATTAACTCCCCAAGTGATGTTGACATCCTACAGAATGGGCCTCACTGAGACCAATGACTGGTGTCAGAACCATGGCCTTAAGCTCAATGCCAATAAATGCGTTGTCATCCCCTTTGGGAAAAACCCAGTTCCCATGAATTACCACATTAATGGTAGTCCACTGAACACAGAAGGGGTTATAAGAGATCTGGGACCACAGGTTGACAGCAACCTCTCTTTTGATCACCACATTGCCACGGTGGTCAGAAAGTCCTTCTGTGTGGCACATCTCATTACTAGGGTTTTGCATCCAGGAAGAAAGAGGTCATTTTCTCCCTCTACTCTTCCCTCATTAGGCCAATCATCAAGTACAATCCCCCATTTGGCATGTACCTCACTAGACACCTGCAACAACTTGAGAGGCCACAAAAGCACCTCACAAAGAGGATCCTAGGCCTTAAACACTTGTCCTATATGGACAGACTCAAAAAAACTCTAACTTTTCTCTGTCTCATATCACCTACTTAGAGACGATGTCTGCTTGACTTACAAATTATGTCTGACCAAGCTCTGTTAGAAATGCTACATCTAAAGAAATCCCAATCTCTCCACACCACATGCTCCAGAGACTCAACCTCATTACCACAATCAACAGAATGTACTGAAGGGACAGGTTCATAACCCAGAGACTGCTCATGCTATGGAATAGACTTCCCATACATGTCAAGCAGAGCACCTCTCTGACCCTTGTCAAGAGAAATCTTGATGAGTGGATGGGAAATAGAAAATTCACCTTGGGGATAACTCCAGTGGCTCTACTGGCCACAGGCACTGGGAACTAAGGTCGGGTGGTATGATGTCAGGGTAATCCTATGGCTAGGCTTGTAAAGGCCCCAGGGCCACTAGCCTGGTACACACCTATGAACCTATGAGAGGAACTGCAGGTTCAGACATTTGGTGTATCCTGCATACTGTAATAGTAGGGTTGTTTCCGCATGGTGATGCATTGCACCAGTGTATAAAGGAAAATTTCTTACACAGGGATAGAATCCTAAGAAATTCCTATGACTTGTTTTCTACTGGATATATATTTAGAGCACCATCTTACTGAAGGATCATAACAGCCTACTTTTCTTTCTGCTGGGTCATATTATGATGTATGAGACTGAAAGCTTCTAAAAAATCGTAAAAGCAGACCTGTTGTATCTAAGTATTTCTTTACACTGATAGTAATGTCATTTGCAAGCATTGTGAATATAGTCTGGTGCTGTGGCCTGCTGATTTATCATAGTCTAGTAAGCAGTTTAAGAACTGAATATGTAGTACCTTTTCAGTACCTTTGCTAGCCAACAAAGTATGCTAATCAGGCATACCTCTCAGCTGTTCCGATTTTCACAGAATGTCCAGATTTTTGCCTCTTATTTTGGTCTGTTTCTCATAAAATTGTGGCTTTCTGTCAAATCATTGAGGACTGAAGTCAGAAAATAATAGCATAAATTTGAGTTTCAGACTTCATATCCTTCAGAAAATTGATGCTAATACAAAACCTGTTATTCTATCTACTTCCTAAGTTTGTAAGAGCAATGTTTAAAAAGTGTCCCTATTTTGGGACCTTTGTTCCCCCGTTATTTATGGCTTTGTCCAGATTTCTTACAAAAAGAGGTTGAGAGGTACGTTTCAGGTAGTCAAAATAAGTGGAGATCTAATTAAGACATGCCTGTATGTGTGTGACTTTGACTTGTCATGGCACTGGAGTTCTATGTAATGGGCAGTATTTTTGGCTATAAATAAATTTTATATGCATGGAGATGCATGATCTGAGTAATACAAGTTGGAGTATGTGCCATATATACTTTGCATGACTATCAGTCATCATTATTACAATTAACATAATTTACAAAGATTACATTTGACTTATGTAGCAATCATTACTTATAGATGTGTTGCAAATGTAATATTTGAAATTGTCGGTTGTAGTTTATGTTAAATTCCTAATAAAAATGATATGATAATTCTTGTTCTGACCCCCCTCATTAAAATATCTATACATTTGATTCAAACCCTGCTTAACCCCCATTGTTTCTCCAGTCTTGCTGCATTTACTCCTTGGGACACAGAAATAAGTAGGTGACTGGTATATTTTCTTCAATCAGTAATGCCCAGAGTGTTGATGGCAGCACACTTGCACCCTTTTTTGTGCTACTAATGGCAGCTCAAATATAATTTTTTCTTCCTTCAGACGTGAACCATCATTGCGCACTGTCAAGAGGCACACAAATGCACAAACCATATATCTATATATATTATAAAAAATATAACATAATCCAATTAAAGGAGATATCTAGCAATAAACAATGCAGTTATGGCATTAACCTGCCACACTCATCTGTTTAAGATTTGTATGCCACATGGTAATTTGTATTTCTGTTACACATCCTCAGACCTTCAGATAATGACTATTCTTGAGAAAGGGGCCACATAGAAGATTACATAAGCTCATTTTTGACACACCATATACAAGCAATAATGACATACTTGTAAAGAAAATGTATTACTGCCATGATTACTACTTGGGAGATTCTATTACAGGCCCTCAGACTTTCAGGTAGTGACAATTCATGAGAAAGGGGCCACACAGAAGATTACATAAGCTCACTTTTGACATACCATATAGAAGTAATAATGACATACTTGTAAAGGAAATATATTACTGTCATGACTGCTACTTGGGAGATATGGAGTAATCCAGAATATATTATAAATATTTCCACAATCATCGTGTTACTGAATTTCTTCTCTCACACTTTAGAAAATGTCATATTCAACAATATACATATAGAATGTGGCTATTAATAATAAGAATAATTGAGTTTCCAGCAACAGAACATTTGTAACAGCAGTTCACAATGACTATAGGTAACATATATAGCATTCATCACACAGAGTTAGGCTTTAAAATTCATAATAATAACTGTGACAATACTTAATCTATCCCCATCAGCAAAAGTATCAGTAGTCTGGATTTTATCGCAGAATTAACACGTTTCTTTCTCCAAACTCACTGCATTTACAAAGTTGTGCCACAGAGATAGATAGTTGACAGTACATATTTTTCACTCAGTACTGTCTAGAGGACTGGTGAAAGCACACCCTCACCTGTCTGATTTGCATTACCAATGGCATGCCAAACTAAAATTTGAGTTTTTGGCTTTAGAAGTGAACCATTACTCACTGCTAGTGACCACTGGCAATCACGGAGGTATAATGCCAGGCTTTGTGCAAAGGATGAAGACATAAAAAATAGAGAAAATGAATTTGTGTCTGTGTGTTGATTTCTCAACTCTGTGGTCTTATGCCATGAAACTGTGGACATTAAGAATCCCTGGTTTTAAACAGGTATCACCCTCTCTAGATACGAACCTTTAAACAATGGCATGGACATGAAACATTGGCAAGGATAACAGTTTATGTGACACATAAAGAGAAGTGTTTATGAAGCAGAGAAAGTGCAGCAGAAATAATCAAACTGATATTCTAACCTTTACATTTATGGAACAGTGCACCCCTTTTATCAAAGCTTTCCTTTACATTTCACAGTGGATATCTAGATGGCTGTGATATTTGCAACAGTTAACCTACAAAATAGCATCACACACAAGAGTGTGTTCTTCCGTTTTTTTTGTGACAAGTAACCATCACCATGTGTGAGGACTATAAAACAGATATGCTGCCAAGCCAAGTATGGAAATAAGGTACATAAGGAAACTAGTGGTAGAATGCAGACGTCTAGGATGTCATCAAAATAAAGAAGGAATGCAGGAAAAGTGGAAGATAGAAAAGACGTACCAGACTAAGAAGGAATACTGATTGGCTAACAAGGAGGCTAAGAGAGGAGTTGCAACAGCAAAGAATAAGGCATCAGAGACACTTTACCAGCTTCTGGAAAGTGATTTGGTAGATGGCACAAAGAAACTCTATTGGGCTACAAGGAAAAGACAGAAAGATAAAACAGTTTGATACCCTTCAAAAAGGATGTCAGCCACACCCTGCTCATCAGTCCACAGGACATCAAAGGCAGATGAAGGGAGTACTTGCAGCAAGTCCTAAATTAAGAAAACTCCATAGAAGCTGTACTACCCCGGACAACTTTGATGAAAGAGGAGGAGGGAAGTAGTAAGAGCAGCACTAAGGAAAATGAAGTCAGGGAGTGGAGCAGGCTCAGATGAGGTCACAGCAGATATGGTCAACATGCTGGGTGTGATAGGAGGGAAATGGCTCCAGTATATAGAGAAAGGCATATCCCAGATAACTGGAGAGTAAGCAGACTCATGCCAGTGTATGAGAACAAAGGGGACATCCACATCATGGGCATTACAGAGCTATCAGACTCCTATCGCACTGCTTGAAAGTTCTGGAGAGAGAGAGAGAGATGGTGACTGATAAATGAATGCATGGAGTAATAGAAAGTAAGATGGGAGATGAGCAGTTCAGATTCAGATCAGGATGCAGGAAACTCACCCGATGTTTGCAGTGCGACAGATAGTTGAGAAGAAACTGCAGATGAGGACATAATCTAACTGAGCATTCCTGGTATTAAAGAAAGCATACGACAAGGTCCCAAGAGAGATGATTTTGGCAGTTCTTCAGTTGTTCAAAGTCTCAGAAACATTGGTAGAATTGTTGCAGGCTATGTACAAGGACCATATAACTCAAGTACAAATAGTGTTTAGTCTCACAGACGGGTTCCCAGTGTAAGTGGGAGTGAGTGTGTAACAGGTTTCAGCTCTAAGCCCACTGCTGTTCGCACTGGTGATGGAGTATATTAGCAAACAAATCAGAGGGGACAGCTCAACAGAGTTGATGTAGGCAGATGATGTTGCATTACAGGCAGAGCAAAAAACATCAGCAAATGATATGAGAGTGGAATGCAAAACTGAAGGCACATGGGAGCACAGATAAGAAAGTTACAATTGTAGCAAATGGGGGAAATCATGAGAAGATGAGAACTGAGATAGAAGGGAAGATGAGGGACTAGATTAACAAATTCAAATATCTGGGAAGAATGATTAAGGAGAAGGGAAGTCTGAATGTGGAGGTCAAAGCTAGACTCAGAAGAGATGCAGCCATCTGGCACAATGTCACGGGTAGTGTGTGACAGAAGAATGCTAAAGAAGCTGGAAAGCATCCTGTACTACTGTATTGTACAGAAACCTGGGCAGTAAAGGCAGTGCAGTTGAAGCTAGAGGTGATGGAAATGAAGTGCCTGAGATGAGTGGTAGGATGCCCATTGTGGGACAGACACAGAAATGAGGACATCAGAGCAGAAGTCAAAGTAACTCCAATTGGGGAGAAGGTCAAATGCAACAGATTATGGTGGTTCAGGTCCATGTCCAGAAAAGCAGAATGTGACAATAGGAGGTACTGCCAGCCATGCCAGGAGAAATAGGGCAGTGGATTTGTAACATATGCCAGTGCAGCTAGCTGAAATTTTGTAAATAATTATATGTCATTTGTATATCGAACCTATTTGTACAGATGCTTGTGCTAAAATGTATTTGTGAAGTTTGCTTGTGTTAAAATGTATCAACAGTGTGCCCTGCTGGAAGGAAAAGAAATGTATATGCATTATTGTAACTGTTTAAATATATACACGGTAACAGCATATACTGGAAGTGAAGAGGTTAATCTTAATCCACCTGACCTTGCAAAATATTCTTGAAATTAAATTACTCACTCAATAATCTGAGAAGAGAACCAAACAGCTGTTCACAAATGACTGTAAGCCACGAAGTACTATAGTATTAACGTATAACCAGTTTATTTAAAACCAAGACATGTTTTCGTCTCTCTAAAAAGAGAAACTTCATCAGAAATAGAAAAAAACAGTTTTAAAAACCTTTTTAAAAGTTCCACTTTAGATAATTAGTATTTCAAGCCAATCAGCTGGACCCATTTAATTGGGAAAGGTTCGGTGTTTAAAGCAATATCAGTAGAAAAGTGCAGGTTAACAAATGTGTATATGTTTTTAGAAAAGCAACTCCAATATTCGAAAACAACTCCAGTATTCAAAGAACAAATGCATACAAGTTACTTCCAACATCCACTGCAGTAATCACAAACCAGTTACTATGACTACAAATGAGATAACAAAACCTAGTTTGACACAGTGTTTCTACATTAACTCAAATGAATCAGGAAACATACAGTTATCTACCTGGTGTTATATAGTAATAAAGATGGGAAGTCGAAATTATCAGAATTTAATATCTCAAACAACTCTTTAGTTTCAATAGGCAAGTGATGTTACAGTTGTCATTAAGACCAGGGTGGCAAAACGCATTTAGTGACAACTGCCATTCAAGTTCACGGCATTCCAATAAAATCAAAGTAGGTCCCCCTTTAGTGTCATACGCTAACTGATCAATAGCTAAAAATTGAAAAGAATGGTCAGGTTTAATGTTGACATGCTTAGCTAAAGCATTGTCACTCTTATTTTTAGAGACCACATACATGTGTTCGTAAATTCTGTCACAGAATTTGCGGTCAGTTTTTCCCACGTAAAAAGCATTACAGTTTTTGCACATAGCCAGGTAAATTATGCCTTTAGAGTTGCAATCAAATTTACAAGTGATATAATATTTTTTTCCGGCTATTTAAAAAAATCTGCTACTTTTTACATGTTTACACATCCTACAAGCTCCGCAAGGAGAGGACCCACATATTCTATTATTTACTCTAAGTTTTTTATATTCAAGGAGACTTTTTAAATTGGCACTTCTCCTATAGATGATAATTGGATAAGGACCAATTCTCTCCATCAGTAAGTTGTCTTTATACAATAAGTACCAGTTCTTATGTAGGGTTAACTTGATTTGGTCACTGTCATTATTGAAAGTTGTGATAAAACAGGACTTATAATGGTGATTAATGGGACTTGAGTTCACCACTGGAGCATTACTGTTGGAGTGTGAAGTACTAGTTAGTCTGTTTATAGGATAAAAATCATTGTTCATGTCAGCTACAGTAATAGACTTCTCATTATGGATTGTCTTGTAATTTAAGATGGGTTTAAACAGACCTGACTTGCGTTTGTTTACCACTTCTACTGTTAGTTCTTGGACAAGATCAATAGGGTATTCTCTATTCACAAACATGTTCTCTAATAGTTGACATTCCACTAAGAAATCTGTTTCTGCAGAGCACATCCTAGCTGCAGTGGCGGCTGGTGACTTCAAATCAAAAGGGGGCTGCAGGAGACAGCTGAATGGGTGGGGTCAAGGGAAATGGGGTGTGGCCAACTAGAAAGGGGAGGGGCTATGCTCAAAACCACAAAAACTAACTTTAATTAAATACGCTGCCCTGGGTGCCAAATCATCATTATGAGAGACCAATCAAGACAAAAATAAGTGTAGAAGAATAAAAATATTTCAATGCATTGGCTTCATGACAGCTTATTTAATATCTAGATGGAAACAAAAGGTTGTGAGGCATGAAAAAATAAATTACTTTTTAAATACATTACTGGAATGCCAGTCAAAATCAAGTATAAGAAAAACAAGAAGCACTCAACTCAAACCACTTCTCCTTGCACTGCAGTTCTAATTATAATTTATATTCAGCCTTATTAAAGTACCAAGTAACATGCTGAAAGTAGAAATCTCTGTGATACCCCCACTTGTAAAAATGTTTCTTATCCAAAAAAGACCTGCTGCCTGACAACTATCTACTTGTTTCATGGGGAAAACATGATCAAAGTAAAAACTGAAAAGCAAACAAGAAACAAGCTCAAGATACATTGCTTAAAGGATTACTGTACAGGTTATGGACCACACATGATTGGCATTCTGTTTAATTTACGGGTAAAGTCTGTAGAGATGACTGGAAGTCTCCAAAAATTGTAATGAGCTTTTTAAAATAATGGAATCCTGTCCTTTAATACCCAAGGCTTATACATTATCTAGTCAAGTATTCCCTGCATGGCAACAACAGAAAGGCTTTCAATGTTGGCAGTTCTTTAACAGTATGCTTATTAAAGCTTACTTGCATCTTACAATCTCAGACAAGCTTACCTTATGGTCATTAAAGCATTGCTACTTAAACACAGAGCAACAGGCACTTTCTGAGTAATAAGTATAAATCTGAGTAATAAGCATAAATCAACAGTACAAAAATATGACAGAAACCAGACCGTTCTGCAAAATCAAGGAGAGATGAAAAGCCACTGTAGTACTTGTGTCTACCTTGGATGGGGACACACACTGCACATTTACACTGCATAACTTCTCCTTGCCTTGCTTCGACACATCCAGAGTCACTATTTGAAATGTCTCTGGCTGACTGTGATGGCCCTGACACATTTGTCATACCTCTCAACCTCAGAGCAAGAAATCTAGACAAAGCCATACACAGAAGTGGGACAAAGGCCCAAAAATAAGGACAATTTTTTAAATATTGCTCTAATAAACTTAGAAAGATAATAGAATAGGTCTTGCATTAGTATGAATTTTCTGAAGGGTATAAAATCTGAAACTCAAATATCTGTCATTATTTTCTAACTTCAGTCTTTAGTGATTTGCCACTAATTTGCCAAAAAACACAATTTTATGAAAAATGGACCAAAAATGTGATGCAAAAATATAAAATAGCCACACAATACAGCTGGGAACCTGTCAAAGAAGGGACACTTTAATATTAGTACTGCTAACTTGAGCAGCTGACAAAATAAAATAATCTACATGCATTTCTGAAATAAAAGTAATCTGACTATTACAGTTATTTCTTAATTATAAACCCTCCATGTTTTCTTCCAAAATTGCTATTTTGCGGAGTGATCATTAGGGGAAGAGCAACATTTTAGAGGTTTGGCTATGCCTAATTCTATAAAGCAATTTATTTGCATGTACCTCTCAACCTGTTAATGCAATAAATCTGGACAAGGCCAAATATATTGGGGGAACATATAAACAGTACTAAAAAATGCTCTTGTATAAACTGGGACCGTTGATAGAACAGGTCTTACTTTTGCATGCATTTTTCTGAAGGTTATGAAGTCTGAAACTAGTGTGTCATTATTTTGTGACTTAATTCCTAAATGATTTGTTAAAAACACATTTTATGAGGAACAAACCAAAAATAAGAAGCAAAAAATCTATTCATTCTTTGAAAATCTGGACAGTTGGGCGGTATAGTTCAGCTGGGGCTGCCTACGTTTGCCGCCCTTCCCCCTCACAAAACCATGGTCGAATGGAGCCTCCCCCTGCAAGCCAGTCCAATGATCCATTACTTTGCTATTTCACTCCATTTACCATAAACACAAATGTGCATACTGATTTACTTCTATGATGATTTGAACTTCATTTGAAAGTTTTATTTTGCATTTTACAGCACAAGCACTAAGACATCTGCTAAACAAACTTGGCATTAAAACTTCTCTGCCCTTGAAACTCACATTCATTGGAACAACATTAAAACCCATATTCAAAGAAAATACATTTTACCCATGGCAGATAAAAATTAATTCTGGGCTGTTTTCAAATCATAGGCCCCTTGCATATGAAACATACATGTGCTCTTTGATGCACCTTCCTATTGCTTTGAACATTTTTCCAGTAAACAATGAAACAAAACTGCCCAATTCAGAACATTTCCATCATAAAAGTCTACTCAAACTTCTACAGTCCACTATTATCAGTAAATATCCACAATTCTACAGTCCACCATTATCAGTAAATATGCACAATCTCTGAAGTAGTAAAAAAGTCATCTAAATAATTCCACGTTAAATAAATCTGTAATGAAGAGGTTGCTGCTAGCAATCACCTTTATATTTCATGGTTTCATCGAAAAATAGTGTCTGATGCCCCTGAGGAATAAATTGCCTAAATTATATTAAAAATAAGCTAGTAATATTGCAATAGGAAATGGATGGCAAACTGATAACAGGCTCATAGTTAGTATCTTAACTTTCAGTACGGCAGCATTCACCCCTTATGGGAATAGAACCAACAACCTTCTGCATCAAAAGCAAGTACACAACCTGTTGTGCTATTAGCAATGTGAGCTGACTTAGCATAATCAGCACTAAACTTCTCTTCCCCTGCAGCTCTCAGCTCCTTGTAAAATCTACTCAATACTCAGCTGCATCTCAACTTCGCAGCACAATAAGTCTGGAAAAAGCCACATTTATTGGGGTGGGTCAAAAGGGCAAAAACCAGGGACACATTAAACATTACTTGTATAATCTTGGAAAGCTGCTAGAATAAAATGCTGTGTTACCACTGTACATTTTGCTGCCAAGGTCCCTGTGCAAAACAGTCAAGAGCAACATACCAGTACGCCAAATCAGCTGCTTTGTGAAAGAGTGGAAGACTGAAACTTAAATGGCTATCATTTAATGAATTCAGTTCTCACCATAGCTGTCAACCTCTTAGCACAAAACACCTGGACAAACCCAGTAATAAGGGAATACAGCCCTCAAACATATTCAGTGAATTCAGTTCTTGCCATAGCTGTCAACCTTAGCACAAAAAACCTGGACAAAGCCAATAACAGGGTATTACAGTCCAAAAAATAAGGACAAATTTCAAATAGTCATCTTATAAACTTAAAAATTGCTATAATAAAAGGTTGTGTTACTATATATTTATTGCTAGAATAAAAAGTTGTTTTACTATGTATTTTCTGAAGAATATGAAGTCTGAAATTCAAATGCCTGTCAATTTTACTTCTGACGGAACAAAAACAATTTTCAGCAGAGGCCCAGGGAGAAATACTGTAGACACATGTCTTTGTAAAATGGCAGGACACCAGAGCAAATCCACACAAACACAGGGATAAGATGCAGACTCCACACAGAAGGCACCCCAGCCAAGAATCAAACCAGAAAACCTATAGCTGTGAGGCAACAATACCGCCACTGCACCATCAAATATGTAAGGAAGTAAATATTCAGAAACCTGAAGTCTGAAATTCAAATGCCTGTCAATTTTATTTAACATTTGTTAATCAGGACAGTCTGACTTGGAACAAAAAAAAACAATTTTCAGCAGAGGCCCAGGAAGAAATAATGCAGACATGTCTTTGTAACATGGGAGGACACAAAAGCAAACTTACACAAACACAGGGAGAAGATACAGAGCCCCCACAAAGAAGGCACCCCAGCCAAGAATCAAACCCAAGAACTTGCAGCTGTGAAGCAACAATGCTACCACTGCACCATCAAATATCAAACATTGCAATATTTACAAACCTCAGATATTATGAGGAATAGATCAGATCAAATATGAGGCAAAAATCTGCAATTTTTTTACACACACACACACACACACACACACACACACACACACACACACACACGTAGTCCATAAGTCCAAAATAAATTCTGCCATAACTCCAAAGTCTGAAATAAAATGCCTGTAAACCACCACCGCACATCCGATCCCTATCCAAAACCCGTGCACATCTGACCCTGCCCGTCATGAGATCTTCCCCCGACGAGACTGCAGCAAACTCCAATCCAGTCGCGCGAGATCCTAAATTCCTGACTGCTGACATTGCAGTCTGACCCCAACGCGTTTCCCCAGCGAGTTCCCAAGACAGTCTATGCAGTTTAAAACTGCATAGACTTCTGGGAGCTCTGTTCTCCATGTTTCCCAGTCAGGACTGCTGCTGGGACAATCTGCGCATGCTCCAGACTGTCTCAGCAGCAGTCCGGACTAGTGCGCATGAGCGAAGTCCGCAATTTTTAAATATTTTTTTTTCTATTTATTTGAATTATTTATTTTTATTTTTGTTAATTTAAAGTTGAGGGGGCTGCAGTCCGGCAGTCCAATAGCACGGGCCGCCCCTGCCTAGCTGCTCTGACTAGTTGGCCCTTAACTATAGAGCGTTTCTGTTTAAAAGGGTGTGCACTAGAATAATGCAGAAAAGAGTTACAGTAAGTTGGTTTCCTGTAAATGGTGGAACACAACTTGTTGTAAACAGGCACTTTGGATATTTTAACATCCAGGTAGTCGATACTAAGTGTGTCAAATTTATATGTAAATTGAAGAAAGGATGTCATGGAGTTGAAATATTTAATGAGTCTGTCTGATGCATGACTGTCACCTCTAAAAATGATGAAAATATCATCTAGAAATCTTGTCTAGTACACAAGGGAATTTAATATTTCCAGTTTATCAAAAATAAATTGTTTTTCCCAGTAAGCTACAAAAAGATTAGCTAGACTTGCCCCACATGGGGAGCCCATGGCTACCCCATGTCTCTGCAGAAAATACTGACCATTGAATGTGAAAAAGTTGTTCGTCAATATTATGTCTATAAGTTCAGAGACTAAATCTATATCATTAGATGAAGCATTTTTTTCTTTCAACATTAGAGACACCCATTCAACTGCCTCCATATGTGGAATGGAAGTGTATAAATCGACCACGTCAATAGTCAGAAAATTGAAGTCGTGGTCGATGGACAAATTATTAAGGCTCTCCAAAAACGATCAAGAGTCCTTACAGACTTGTGGAATTTATCTCAGGTATTTTTGGAGTATAAAATCCACAACTTTAGCACAGGGGTACGTTAACGATGCTCTGCCATCTATGAGAGGTCTCACTGGTGGATTCAAAGTATCCTTGTGGATTTTAGAAATTCCAAACATTATTGGTAACTTTGGAAAGGGGATGTTAATATAGTTGAAGGTGTCTAGGTCTATTTTAGCTTCAATGAATAAGTCTCTGAAATAGTTTTTAACTCTAGACAAAGCTATATTGTATTCATTAAGTGATACCTTAGAATAAGCTGAATTATCTAACACTACTTCCATCCTGTTATTATAGTCAATGGTGTCAAAAATGACTAAACCACCCCCCTTGTCCGGTTTAATACTCTGTACCATGGATGATCTGATTAAGTTCAATGCTTGAGTTTGTTCAAATCTCATGTTACGAGGTCTAGAGTGGTTAACGTACTTACGAGTGTGTGCGATATGTCTAATGTCAAGTTCGCAGACATTTTCAAACACTCGTAACAAGGGGTGTAGAGGAGGATTAAAAATACTCAAAGGTTTAAATGAAGTATGGGGCAAGTCGTTGTTACCTAGAAGGAAGGAAAGATTTAACTTCCTAACAAACCATTTCAAGTCCATCAATGTTTTAGCGATGTTCATATTGTTACTAGGTACAAAAGTGTTACCCTTAGCCAATAACTCTACCAAGTCTGGTTCTATGGTGATAGATGAAAAATTATAAATGTTAATCTTAATCCACCTGACTTTGCAAAATATTCTTGAAATTAAATTACTTTATGGGTTAAGCCATAAAGATGTTATCCCACAGCTTTGAATGGAGCCAAAGATGCAATATCTGTGCTAGAGAATAGGTTGTAGCCCCTGTAGGAAGAGTGGCATGATTTTGTGACTTCCAGCAGCTGCACCACATCTGAGCAAAGCTCTATCTGTGTGTATTGTAGCACATAGGTGCTGAACCCTGCTAGCTTCTAGTGATCAGGGATAGTGTGGAAAACAGAGTCATATGACCAGATGTAGGTAATGTCATTCTGTACAGAAATAATGTTTTAATATTAGAGGAGACTGAAGTCTAAGGAGCATTCTTTCTTGAATCTGACAACAAGGACCACTCACCCACATTATTTTGCCATGTGGTAGTGAGTAACTTAACTAGGGAACAGTAATTCTTTTAGATTGGTCAGGAAAATATAGTGAGATTAGAAGTACTTCTATAACTGTGTGAAACTTTCCATCAGTGTTATTTTTAATATCTCCTGTGACTGAAGCTCTGGTGTTTACTGTAAATAGATATTTAATATTTTCTTGTTCTTAGGTTCATAGGTTCATAGGTAGGTACTAGGCTATTGGCCCTAGGGCCTATACAAGCCCAGCCAAAAAGGTACCCTGGCTTTTGCCACCCAAGAAAATAATTTTCCTGTGCCACTGTTGAGCAGAGCCACAGAAGTGATCCCCGAGGTGAATTTCCAATTTCCCATCCAATCATGAAGATTTTTCTTGAGGAGTAATAATGAGGAGCTTTGTTTGATATAGATAGGTAGTTTATTCCAGAGTATGGGAAGTTTCTGGGACAGGAATCTATCCCTCCGTCATGTTCTATTTATTGTGGTTTTATTATTTATTATTAAATATATATAAACTTTTCATTGTGGTTGGTCCTTTTTAGAAAATATTTAAGCTTTGAGAGTATTTGCATATATTTATTTGGTGATAACTCTGGCCACACCTGAAAGCCTTGCTGTTTGGTCAACATTACTATTTGTATTAATAGTGATATCACTCAATATAACTGGCTACCCTTGTAAGAGCCTCATAGTAATTGACTGGTGGTAGTGAATCTACCTTATGGTCTGGGCAAAGTTGGTAGAGTGGGTAATCTGCACCAGACTTTCCCAGATGTGTGTGTATGTGTGAAAATTAAATCTCAAAGAATGTGTGTGTCAGCTACTTGGGGCAGGGACACAATGCACTGGTTTAACAGAGAGGGTGCTGGAGAACTTGGCTTGAACACTTGGCTGAGGAGTTAACCCTACAGCTGTACTAGTCAGGACTCTTACTGGGGACCTGTGTGCTCTTAAGGGAAATTATGCTTGATGCAGAGAGGTCTGCATCTGGAAATACTGAGTGCATCCTTTTGTATTCCAAGTGAACGTCCCTCTCCTTTGTCAATGGTGAAGAGTAAGGCTCCTTCATTACTGGCCTAGAGTGGGGATGTCACACAGCAACCAATCTGTTGAAAAAGCTTTTGAATAGCCAGTAAGTAGGCAAGAGGAAACAAGCATGTTCAGCAAAGAGATGGATGGATCGTGTGAGAGACCTGCAACAGTCAGACATGACTGTTGAAGAAGGCTGAAGAGCGGCATTTAATTGAAAGAGTTGGTGAAAGTTGGGAAGATGACCCAGCCCCATGAAGGAAGTGAGAAAAAATGGGAGTTGATGATGATGAACCCTCTTTTGATACATTTTTAAAGTGATGGTATTATGCTTTCCATGTATTTACAAATATCTGCTTTGTATGTTTTTTTTATGTGATTCACATTATTTACACTTTGTAATCACAGGCAGGTTTAACTCTTAAGCATATATTCCAAAATGTGTTTTAAAGTTTATATTATAAGTAAGTCAGTGTAATCTCAAACTTCTTTTGTAAGTTTATTGTCCCTGACACACCCTGTCTATGTGTACTCCAAAGTGGCAGGAGTGTTAAACACTTAATTATTTGTGCAGTACTGCGAGTCACACCTGCAAACCCTTAGCATCCTCCACTTTCCAATATTTATTCCTGTACTGGATTCGCCATCTTCAGATCTGCTTTATGGCTGCTGCATTTGCATACAATTTCTAACTCTCATACTAATCCTGGGAAGGTAAGTGATATTTTCTTTACCATTTAATATTTTAACAGTTGTGCTGGCTTATCTTTCAGATAACATTGCCTGATGTCTGCATGTTGTCCATTTGTGTTGGTTCAGAGAAGGTATGGCTGTTGTTGTTTGAAGTATCCTCATCTAATGTTACATGCCTTTATAGCAACATTTCTCTTAGAATATGAGCAACACGTCAGCAAAAATTCTTATATGATTAGTAGTGATGTCAAGGTTACATTTTGGAACAACTCTGCTGTGCCTGTTATATATGTCTGACATCAACAAAGATTATCCCAAATGATAGCATTTTAAATTACCCATATTTCATTAGTTGTTAATACTACTAACCATTACAGAGTTACAACAATTTCTTCATTCTCAGCAAGTTTTTCACTTTTTTCTTGCCAGTCACTGTGCTTGTTTTACTAAAACATATATTTGCTTTTTTCCTTTTTCATCCCATACAGGGATACGGCTCCATAGGTATCTGGGCCATGTAATCCTGCATTCACAACTGCTGAGAATGAGCTGACAGTGCAGGCACTCTGTCAACATGGATCGCTACTTAAATATATCAACTCTGAGATTGCACTTCACTACACTATCATGAGTTATATTGTAGTATAGTAAGTTAAAATGGAACAATACTAAGGTTACAACAGGCAGTCATGAAACATGTGATGGTATGTTTGCCATTTTTTTCTGTACAGTGCGATCTCAAAGTTGATATATTTAATTAGCAGGGGGTGTGCGGGGCGCAGCCCTCCCCATGTGGGGTGCAGGGGGCTTGCCCCCCCTGCTCATACTTAGTGAAAACTGCTATGTTTTGTGCTGTATGTGTTTCTCTTTTTCCTTGTATAGGAATATTGTTATTATTTCTGTTCTTCCAAATTTGTTCTGTGGCACAGTGTGCCTATTTTCTATGTTTTCGAATTGCTTTACCATGTCTAATGGTCTAATTTGCATAATCCATCTACTTACATTTACGAAAGTTCCAGCTCTTTCAGTCCACTTTAGAATAAATTGATTTGCTTCTGTTTTGTACATTTTGTAATTTTTGGTGATGGTGAAGACATTTTAAAGATTTCTGGGGAAAATAGTGTATATGGGAAAAGTGCTTTGAAAGGAAAAGCAAAAGGTGTGATACAGAAAATTTTATGTGAGAATACCTTATGAAGATTTCAGTTAGAAAGTGTATATAAAGTGTAAGGGATACTGCTATTATAAGTGAATATTATCTGACAGATGGTGGGGAAGGAAAGAAAGAAGAAAGTGGGTTGAGAAAATGTACCAGATTTAAGAAAATACTGAAGGGGATTTTTATGGTTTGAACTTGTTAAGGCAACTATGAAATATGAATCCATACAGGAAAAATTATATTATTTTGAAGTACGTGGGACAGAAGAAACTTGAGAATACATGCTTCTGATATGTTATAGGGCTGAGAGCTTCTGAGATAGATTAAACAGCTATACTGGTGCAAGAATTAAAAAATGAATCTGAACATGATTGCATGTAGTATACATCAGATTGTGGGGAGTAAGAAGAAGATGGACGGGGTACTAATTACTCTCTCTGTGTCTTACAGTATATGGATGGGCAGATGGGTAATGTTACTGTGCAGTAAGCAATGCATTAGAAATTATATTAAGAAAAACTGATTAAATTGAGTGGTTGTGGCAAAAATGGCGGGGTTAATCTTGGACCTCACTGATGAACTTATGTACTAGGGAGTCACATTTTTTTTTTGTTTCTGTAAACTTCAATCATAGATTCATGGACTCATAGATTAGGTTGTTGGACTAGGCTAACAACCCAGGAGGCCTTTCTAAGCCTAGCCAAGTTTTCCCGAAAGAATAATAATGCCCTGTATCCAAACAGGACATTGAGGGCTAGGCATTTATAATCTGCCTCTGTACGTAAGGGACATGGGTTTAAATTTCATATTCTCATTGGGTAATAGAAGAGCTGAGCTTCACATGGATGGGAAGCTTGTTCCGTAGGAGGTGCGGTCTCAGGGACACATATCTGTCTCTCCGGCATGTTCTGTCTAAGTCAGAGACAGAATTCATGTCCCTAGACCTGGTATTTCTGATGCTATTTGACTTCTGAATATGCAGGAGATTCAAAAGTCTGGGGTTTGTGGATGCCTTTTAAGCCAGGGATAGATCACGCCTCAGTAATCTATAGGAGACTGAGTTGAGGGGAAAGGGCTTTAAGGTACTCTTTGTAAGGCAGGTTTGTTATGCCGTGTATTTTTTTTTTTTGTAAGGTACCACCAAGGTCATTCTAGTTGCTGCATATGCCTGGTCAGGTACAAACAGAAGGGATAATTGTATTCTATGATTGTTCTGGTAATGGCAGAATATAGTGGGATAATGACCTCTTTGGACCTAGATGCCATGCCTTTATTTATAAGTTGTGCAACCTAAAAGGATTCCCTCACAACTGTGGCCACATGCTGGTCGAGGGCAAGACTACTGTCTATATATGTACCCAGATTCTTGACCACTGGATTGAATCTTAGGGACATATTATCAACATGGCAATTAACCGGGATGGTTGAATTCCCAAAGGGTGCAATTATGCATTTCTCTGAGATTAAAATAATGGGGTTGACACCATTTGTCAGTCAGAGATAGGACTTTGTGTGGAATGCTAGTGTCTTCAGGGAAGTCAGTGGTAACCCCCAGCTTGCAGTCATCTGCAAAGTTAGCCCTAAACCTTCAGCGTTTGCTTCTGCTTCAAAGAAATAGATGGCAAAAAGGAATGGACCCAGTACTGATCCCTCAGGGAGTCCACTAGTGACTGGTCTCTTGGTGGAGGTAGCCTTATCTATTCTGACCTTCTGGGTCATATCAGTGAGCCAGTTGGCCATCCAGTGGGTGATAAAAGGGTTTATACCTAAATTATTGAACTTGTCTATAATGTCTGAGTGGAGGTATTGTATCAAAAGCCATCGCCAGGTCGAGGTAAGCTGTGCGCATAGTCTTGCCCTCATCCATTCCTTTGATAACCCCCTCAAAAAAACTCCACCAGATTTAATAGGCATGACCTTCCTTTAATAAAGCCAAACTATGATAGGTCCAGCATTTGCAGGTTACCTGTTACCTCATTTATCACGTCCATGATGATTCTTTCCATGGGCTTTCACATGAGGCTGGTCCGACTCATGATCCTGTAGTTACCTGAATCAGTGGTTGGACCTTCTTTGCACAGGGGAATGACAGTATCCATCTTCCATTCCTTCAGCACAAAACCTGACTGTAGGCTACAGTTGAAAAGTGATTCAAGTGGACTAGAGATGTCATGTTTCATGCTATTTAGTAAGAATTCTGGGACATTATCAGGGTCCATCGATGCAGTGTTTTTGGCATTGGAAAGTGCATTGATAGCTTGTTTCCTAGTAAAGGCTGGGGAGATTGTGTTATGTGGTATTTCCTTTGGACTACCAGAGGGGAATGGGGAGAGAAATGTGAGCTGAACCTGTCAGCCAAACAGTTGGCAATGGCCTACAATTCAGTGTGGGTGATGCCATTTACATTAAGTTTTGCACATTGTTGTGTATTTCCCTTGAGGTTACAGATGTAGCTGTAGAAAGCTTTGTACCTGTCATTGCCTGAGAAGCTATTTTGTTTTCAAATTTAGCCTTTAAGTATTAATTAACACTCTAAGCTACCTGTTTAGGTTGTTCAGGGGCTTTTAGTATGTTGGGCTTTGTTCCTCCAACCCTTAGCCAGGAATTTTTTCTTCTGTTGTATAACTGATTGATATTGTGATCACATCAGGGTGGCTTGTCTTTTGAGTTTGCCTTCTTCTTAATATGAGAGAGTACAACATGGTCTATACAGCTATCAATATGGTTGTATAGGGATTTTGTAAATAACTCATGTGCTATGGTGTTTACTGGGTTTTGAGGTGCTTAGAATTTAGCTAAGGTGTTGCTTCATAGAGAGGGGTTAGCCCTGGAATAGATCCTAAAGGTTTTTGGTCTCACTGGGTCCCCGGATTCCATTTTTATTTCAAGCAATACTACCTTGTGGTCAGATCTGATGAACGAGGACATTACACTAGATAAAGAGCATTACTTCCCCATGCTCATGAGAAAAAAATAATCAAATAATTAGACTTCTGCACCAAAGGTGCTGAGACTCTTCTGTGAATTTATCTCTTGAGAATTTGCTAAATGTACCATAGGTTCATAGGTTGGTATTAGGCTATCGGCCCTAGGGCCTATACAAACCTAGCCATAACAATTCCCTGGCTATTTGTTTTTGAGTTTTGTAAAAAAAAAAAACAAAGTTCCCATACTTTTTGTGATAAATGTCATGAGATACTTTCTATGCACTCTGAGCTATTACTATTTCAGGTAGATGGCAATTGAGATCTCAGTTTAGTATCTTTCTCTTCACGGAGGCTCTCAATAAAAATCTAACCAAACAGCAGAGACCTCCAAGGCAGAAACGCACTTGAACACCACAACATAAGACAAATCACGAGACACATAACTCTCCTAAACAGTGTGCCACTCAACCAAAGCCTCTGAGGCAAAACAGCATGCCCAACACACTAGTCACAGGTGACTCGATAGAGAGCCACACTGATGTCCCACTCACTGGGTTAAATAAGGAGAAAGTAACAGTCAGCTGCCTGTCAGGTACCAGGATCCACCACATAACACACGCACTCAGGTCCCTCAACAACAGGTACAAATATGACTCTGTCATTGTACGTGTGGGTGTGAATGACCTGAGACGTACTTCCCTGGACCACATGAAAAGAGACATGGAGGAGCTCTTGGATTATGTAGCCCAGGTGGGTATGACCCTGGCCCTGAGTAGCATCATACCATCACCCAGAATGATACCACAGTACAAGCAAAAAATTATTGATTTAAACAATTGGCTAAGTTTCTGTTGTCACTATTAGGGGATCCAGTATCTGTCTGCCTGGGATGACATGACTGACAGACCTTGATGCTTTGCCAGAGATGGCCTGCATCTGTCATCCCTGGGCTTCTGACTACTGGCCAGGGCACTTGCCACCCCTATAGTGCCTTTTTTTAGGTGGTGTTCCAATGACCAAGTTACCACCGTAACAGTGACAAACAAATGCAATCTGAGGGTCATGCTGCTCAACACTAGAAGTCTAAATCTCAAAATGCACTCACTCAAAGTACTCCTTAAAATGGAGAACATCGACATTTGTGCTGTAACAGAGACCTGGTTCAAGGCAGCAGAAAGCACCCCTGCACTACCAGGGTACAACTCATTCCACACATTTCGGCCCCAGAACTTGGACTGAAGCTCCAAAGGCAGTGGTGTTTCCATATTCATAAAGGATGCGCACACCTCCAGACTGGTAGCCCAACATAACGCATCTGAGATAATTCAGGTGCAGCTAACATTAGGTAAGACAGCGATTCAGGGTGTAGCCTGCTATAGGTCCCCAACCATTTCCCAAGATTCACACTCCACATTACTAAGCACCCTGGAGAATATTAGGGTCCAACCTAACACTCTCATACTGGGTGACTTCAATTACCCCCTCCATTAACTGGAAAAACTACTCATGTACCAGTACACTTGCCCAACGCTTTCTGGAATTCATTAATTCCAATGCCCTGGACCAGCTCGTTCTTACCCAACTAGAGGTAACAACATCCTTGACCTGGTCATTACTAACATGGGTGACCATTACTCTACACGAATAGTCAACTCCTCCCTGGTTAGATCCGATCACAAGCTAATCTCCTTGGAAATCCACATCCCTCTCACCCCCCCCCCCAACAAAGGTAACCACCATGAAAAACTTCTCCAAAGCTAACTTAGGGCTCCTAAAAACAGAGGTGGCTAATTTCATGGCACCCATGCAACTAGATAATAGTTGCATGACCACCAAATCATACACCAATGCACTGTACGAACACGTACACAAATGCATGGATCTCACCATACCCAATAGAACTATGATACTCTCCTCAAAAAAAGGAAGCCAATCTGGTGGTCCCCTGCCATAAACAAACTCTACAACAGAAGGAGGAAACTGATGCAGAATAAGGTGAAGTTCCAAGACTAGATAAACTCCCTTATCAGCCTCAACAAAAGGTTGAGATCCCTCATCAAATCCTCTAAAGCTAGCTATAAAAACAGAATTGCAGCAGATAGTAATGACAGCCACAAGGCCTTCTATAGTTATGTAAAGAATCCCCATGGCAATACCCAGATTTGCTCTGAGCTACTGCACAATGGTACCTCCTATACCGAGCCAACAGATATTGCAAATATACTGGCGGACAGATTCAGTGCTAACTTTATCCCCCCGCCCAAAGGACCAATCACAGTACCAGTAGATTGCCAGGCACCCAATTTTACTGCTGCACAGGTTAAAACAGCACTGCCCAAGGCCAAGAATACAGCTTCTATGGTATCTGACAGTATCTCTGGATGTGTTCTACATGAACTACAGAGTGAACTGGCACCTCACCTGTGTGCCCTGTTCAATCACAGCCTCACCTCAGGCTTTGTCCCTATTGAATGGCACACTGCTACAGTCATCCCTCTCTACAAAGGAGTACTGAACTATTGCCCCATTAGCCTGACGAGTCTGATATGCAAAGCTATGGAACGCATCATCATGGACTTAATAAACAAGGATATAGGGAATCTCCAAACTCTGGATCCTACACAGTTTGGTTTTGTGAAGTGTAGAAAAGGTAGATCATGCCTGCTCAACTTGGTCAACTTCTTTGAGTCAGTCACCAGAGCTGTGGATGAAGGTAAGATGGTTCATACAGCCTACCTTGATCTGGCCAAGGCCTTTGATACCATTCCCCACTCAGGAATCATAGAAATACTTACTAAGCTAGGCATCATCCCCTATATTACTAGGTGGGTTGCAAACTGCCTCACAGATAGAACCCACAGTGTGAAAGTAGCTGACTCCAAGTCAGACTGCCGACCAGTCATGAGTGGAGTCCCACAGGGTTCGGTCCTGGGTCCTCTCCTGTCTGGTATCTACTTCTTTGAAGTCCAGGCAAACATAAAGGGACTCTGGCTTACAAAATTCACAGATGATTGCAAGTTGGGAGGTATTATTAACTGCCCAAGTGATGTTGACATCCTACAGAAAGGCCTCAGTGAGACCAACGACTGGTGTCAGAACCATGGCCTTAAATTCAATGCCAAAAAATGTGTCTTCACCCAATTTGGGAAAAACCCGGTTCCCTTGATGGTAGTCCACTGAACACAGAAGGCATTATAAGAGATCTGGGAACACAGGTTGACAGCAACCTCTCTTTTGACAACCACATTTCCATTGTGGTCAGAAAGTCCTTCTATGTGGCACATCTCACTACTAAGGGTTTTGTATCCAGGAAGAAAGAGGTCATTGTCTCCCTCTACTCTTCCCTCATTAGGCTAATCATCGAGTACAATGCCCCATTTGGCATATACCTCACTAGACACCTGCAACAACTGGAGAGGCCGCAAAAGTGCTTCACAAAGAGGATCCTAGGCCTTAAGCACTTGTCCTATATGGACAGACTCAAAAAACTCCAATTATTCTCTGTCTCATATCGCCTACTTAGAGGCGTTTTCTGCTTGACTTACAAAGCCATGTCTGACCCAGCTCTGTTAGAAATGCTACATCTAAAGAAATCCCAATCCCTCTGCACCACACGCTCCAGAGACCTCAACCTCATTACCACAATCAACAGAACATGCTGGAGGGACAGGTTCATAACCCAGAGACTGCCCATGCTCTGGAATAGACTTCCTATACATGTCAAGCAGAGCACCTCACTAGCCCTCTTCAAAAGGAATCTTGATGAGTGGATGGGAAATAGAATATTCACCCCGGGGATCACTCCAGTGGCTCTACTTGACAGAGGCACTAGGAACTAAGTTGGGTGGCACGATGCCAGGCTAATCCTATGGGCTAGGCTTGTGAAGGCTCCAGGGCCATTAGCCTAGCACACACCTATGAACCTAGACGCTATGAGATGTACCTTCCTTATGCTGCACTGTCTCAGCACTGTAAAATAAATATAAGTATCATATGTGGCAATAGAACCTATAGCCTTCTGATCTTCCCAGCATCAAAGGCAAGTGTGTTACCTGTTAACCTGTGTATCCACATCACCTACTGGTATTCTGTAGGGAGGGCAACTGTTGTTCATATTTTTATTATAAAGGTAATTTAGCATTTAATCCACCTTTCCATTAAAGGAGTGATATATTTGGAGAAAGTTTAGCATTATTGAATGAACAGCAGACAATGGATATGATAAATGATGTAATAAGATCAACATGAGTGTGCTGGACAAAACCAGCACTGAACAACAGCATAGCTCCATTTGTAGTTTCCAGCAGTATATGCCAAATGCCCAGCTTCAGATGAATTTTAACTGGAATTTTAAAATGTTTGTCTGATTGTTCACAGCTATTTGTGTTAAATTAATCATACCTGTAATTATTTATATTTTACGGACTGGATTTCCCAATTAAGCAAAGTCCATTTTCACTGAAGGTGTGGGAGAAAATCCCCACAGGAAACCCTTGTCCATATAAGAATGCCTGAACATTCCTTGCAAGTAGGTGACATAACCAGTTAATAAACGTATCTCCTTGGAAAACTCAAGGACATCTTCATAAAAAAAAAAAGACAGGAGGCATGCAGATAGCTTTTACAAACACATATCCCAGTTAAGTAGAGGCCAAACTTGGCTAGTAGGCCAGGAGATCTAACTGCATAATATGAGTGACATGCCACAAGTATTATGAGGTGGCTATGAGAGAGTTGTGGGTGATGATACTCTTTCTTCGCACTATTTATTGCTTGCATGACACTGTTTGTTCACTGCTTGGCAACATCTAGAGGGACTTTTGAAATGTACAGGTGAATCTGGTGACAGACATGGAGCAGGATGGTGGTAGCTAGATGTCAGGGGTCTGTGGTGTTACTATTAACCTGTGAAATTTGATAAAACCAAAAAAAATACTAAGTAAGTTGCAAGCTGGAAACATAAATAAAAAAAATATCAGGTAAAATTTGTGAACGTAATAGCATTTATCAGAATGCAGCCTTATCAATTATTATGAAATGTGAATGGCAATGCAGGTATGGACAAGAAGCAAAGAGCATTGAATTATATAAAGACGTGTAGAGTACATATATCAGTGTTACAGGAGACACACTTAGAAATGAGCATGTGGACTGGACAAGAAGCAAAGAGCATTGAATTATATAAAGACGTGTAGAGTACATATAGCAATGTTACAGGAGACACACAGAAATGAGCATGTGAACTGGACAAGAAGCAAAGAGCATTGAATTATATAAAAACGTGTAGAGTACATATAGCAATGTTACAGGAGACACGCTTAGAAATGAGCATGTGAACTGGACAAGAAGCAAAGAGCACTGAATTAGATTAAGACGTGTAGAGTACATATAGCAATGTTACAGGAGACACACTTAGAAATGAACATGTGAACTGGACAAGAAGCAAAGAGCATTGAATTATATAAAGACGTGTAGAGTACATATAGCAATGTTACAGGAGACACACGTAGAAATGAGCATGTGAAGTGGGCAAAGAAAGGGTTTTAAAATGGTTATTCAGTAGAGTATTGGGACAAAAAAAGGGGGAGGGGTAATAATGATTGTGAGAGGGGGCTCCAATTCTGAGAGAGGAGGAGGGGAAGAAGAACAACAACACTGGTGAATTTGTTGTAATAAGGGATTACGGACTGGGAAGAAGGATTACATTGGCATGCACTTATATTCTTCCTAAAACTACTATATAGGAGCTTAAGAGATTTATGGTATGGGTAACTAGCTTCCAGTAAGGAATATTTTTCGTGCATGGAGAGTGGAGACTGGAACCTGATATGTAATACTGAAGATGTATGCGGGACCTAGAAGGGAAAATATAACAAAAGTGGGTAGATTTCTATAGAAATATAGGAATATGTGGAATGGGAGATGTGAAATTACTAGCAAGAACTCAGAATTTGGATATTATTCCAGTGGTACAATAACTGGGTCAGATGGGAGAGGAATTATATTTCACAGCAGCATAGGTGTTTCACTGAAAGTTTTGATAAAACTCCAATAGTTATTTCAGATCATGCACCAATAAAGAGAAAAATGTAGGGCAATTGAATAAAAATGAGACACTCGTGCTTTCCTATGTACCTTTATAATGGGAAGATATTAAGGAATGGGTACGCAAAATGATTCAGGAGTTGCTAGGGGATATACAAATTTCTTCAGAAGGGATAAGTGAAGACTGGGATGAATTGAAAATGAAATGAAAAAATATGGGAGAAATGAGAGAGAAAGTCATACGGGAAAGTGGGAAAGCAATAATAGAAATTATTTAGAGGGATTATCAAATATTATAGCATTGCAGGCAAAGTGGGATCTTATGGAACAAAAAGAGCAATAGGTGATCGTTAAAGGGAATGTAAGGAAGTATTTGGATAATATGCATGCATTTAGAATGGCTGTTGCTTAGCAAGTATTTTTTATAAAAATCCCAGTGCACAAACTCTATTAGTGCAGTGAATTAGCAACAACATTAGAAAGGGGGTGTTACCAAAGTTTCTGAGGCCGTGAAGAGAAAAATAACCATAGACCCTACAGAGGTACTTGAGACATTTTGGTAATTCCATGAAAATCTTTATGGAGCAGGGGAATGCAGGAAGCAAGAAAAGACCCAAAGGGAATTACTTATGGACGGCTTAAATATCCCAAAGTTAGAGGATGATAAGGCTTAAGAATTAATAAACAAGAAAATGAGCGCAATGCCATTCAAGATTTAATAGCTAAAATAGGAGATGAGATAAAAATGATGATGTATAATCAAGCAGCAGGGAAGTCTCCTGGAACAGAAGGTACTCCTGTGGAAGTTTGGAAATTAGGATGGAAAAAGTGATAATGATTTGCAGGGTTGGTGTTAGCATTTTGGGAGCCCCCAGTAAGTCTCAAATTGCGGGCCCCTGCTACTAAGTACCACCCAGTTACTGTCATCCCTCTTTAGCAACCTTTTAGCTCATGTTGCAGAGTTTTAGTAGTAGTACACACAGACTGAACTGTATCTACAATGCCCTTATATTATGACAGGCCTGTGTACTGCACTATGTTGGCACAACTTACACAGGGAAATTCAAAGTGACTGGCATTTGTTTGCAATGATTATATATTACAATAACCATATGGGCTTCATGGTGCTCCCAACTGCTTACTGTTTCACCCCCCACCCATATCCTCCAGTGATCCTCCTCCAATTTTCCCTCCATACCAGGCTGCCTGCACCATGCACATTACTTTTTCCTTCCATTTCTCAAATTTTACATTAATCTTCAGCTTTTTTTTAAGAATCCATGGCTTTTTCTATGCTATGTATTTCTGCTTAAAGTTTTTTTAACAGCCTTTTAATCCCATGATGGCTTCATGAAAAAGTATGATTAAGGAAAGAAATTTGGTGTTAATGTTCAGCTTTACTTTTCCTTGCATCCTTTCAGCACACCTTAACTGGCCAAGACAGCATACTAATAACTGTATAAGAAATATGTCAATTAAGCCGGAGGCCCCAGAAGCCAAAGGGTTTTAGATGCTCTGAGGTGCATTTTAGAACATTCTCTCAACCTTTTGATCAAGTGGTATCCTGACAAAAATCATAAGTAGGAAAATAGTTTGCTTTATTTTTTCCTTTTAAGGAAGACATGAGTTGTGTCCAAGGCTTAATATTTAAAGCTGACAAAATAGTAGCTCAATATAGACTAACAAGACAAAAGTTTTAGAGGATACATGAATCTTATCTGGGAATACTGCCTGCCCCTCCAAAGAATATGATAATCAATGTCTGTGTATCATTCTGGTGGTAGATTGGGATAAAGGTAGAGGTTTAAATGTCAACAGTCATGTATTTCAAGTCACTGCTGTCATACATAGCATGCCTCCTCACCCCTACCCCTACTCTTCCAAAGGCAGCCACATGTACACATGCTTGATGTGTGATTGTGAGGAAAGTGAAAAAAAATGATCACAGTAATATATTCCAACCTGTTGCTCAAAGTCAGTACACTGGCCCTTCACAAGCTATAATAACCTTCTTTGCACACCTCTGAGGTCTATGAGAAACGTAACAAAATTCAAAATAAAAAAATGACCACATTGTACCTAGCACCAGCGCAAGCTATAATGACCACCTATGTACATCTCTGAGGTTTGATTGTGAGGCAAATTAAAATAGTAATGACCATACCTTCCCCAGCCTCCACACAAGCTGTAACAACCTCCTGTATACACTTCTGAGCAAGGATGCTTTTATAATAGGTGGGATTCAGGGCACAGACCAGCACTGTGTACATGTCAAAATCCATTTATATAGTCTGGAGTGTGGGGGCCACCAGACCACTTGACTCTCAAAAGGTATGAATGTTCCTTGATGTACTTTGACTTAGTTTTGAAAGATAATTACTTAACTTCATTTTTACAGCAACCCAGAAAAAGTTATTAATATGTCCAGGATTACTGTGTTTGTGTACAGATAAAAAAAAAAAAAAATCAGTGATACATTTTGACACACACACACACACACACACACACACACACACACACACACACACACACACACACACACACTGCATGTTTATCTTCAGGGAAACTGGAGGAATGCCGTTTTAACTACTTTATGTCTTTGAGGTACTGAAGGAAACCTGAGCACATAGCTAGACATACACAGAGACAGGGAGGGAATGCCTAATCCAAATAGAAAAAGCCACAACCAAGAATCAAACCAGAGCAAAGCACTGTGAAATGGTAATGCTACTCACTGTACCACTATGGCAATGAGTAGTTGCTTTCAAACACATCTTCCTGCCAAACCATCAATAATAATAATCACCTATAATGTATAAGATTTTTGTTTATGAAGTTAAGTGAAATAAATTATGGACAACTTGTTACCCTTAAATAGATTGCAGCCATTTTCCTCCAAGTATAATGGCAATGCTGATGATGATTGTGATAGAAGGTGAAATAAATTATAGTCAGATTATTACTCTTAAACTGTAACTATCCCCCATACACAGAAGCATAAGCCATAGCAATACTAGTTTCACACTGATTTCAGCAGACAGCAACACACTGTGGGACACTTGTACTGCCATACCAATTGAATGACTTGCTTAGCAGTTGTCATGAGCAATGGATACCTGTGACTGTCCCCATTCTCACAGAATGTCTCTGATTTTGCCTTCTAGATTTGTTCTTTTTCTCTTAAAAAAAATTTGATTTGCTGGTAAACCATTCAGGATTACAAGCAGTTGCTAATTCCACACATTAAGAATTTAATACTTCTTCTCCAGAAAATGCATGTTGATGCAAAATGTGTTATTCTTTTAACTTTTTACATGAATTAGAGTAATATTCAAAATGTGCTCCTGATTTTGAACATTTATTCTGCCATTATTTATGGCTTTGCCCAGAAATCGTGAGTGGAGAAGTTAAGAGCTATAGTGTCTAGTGTTGTGACAGCATTTATAAAACTCCCTTAAAGAGAAAACCATCCCTAAAGACTGAGAGCATCTGTTTTTCTTAAAATCCTAAGTAAGCACTGAGATTGCTCACTCTGGGCTGCCAATCTGAAGTGCTTAACTCACTCATGTTACATCACTGAGTATCAATTTTATCTAGACAGGCTCATATCACAACCCTGTTTAGGATAAATTGAGTAATTGGAGAGGGTATGATCTTTTTTTCTCCTCATTTTCCCCCAGTCAGCAGCAGCTATTACTGAGACCACTCACAGTCAAAGGTAATTAGGGGGCCCCTGCAGTCATGGGAATTGTGAGTGCCTAAAGCTGGCTATGATGTTAGTTTTATTGGAGATAATGCTTACCACCAGTATTTAACTATGTTAAGGGCACTATGTCTGTGGTAAAACATTTAATGAAATCATAAAGCCTGCTACCTACTTCCGCGGTGGTGCAGCGGTAGCATTGTTGCCTCACCCATGGTCGACTGGGCGTTCGAAAGACATGCGTAAATGGGCGTGCCTTCGTTGAAGGTTGGGCGTCGGGCTGGCAACTCGACACCATAAAAAAAAAAAAAAAAACAACTGCTAATCATTAGCGGACTGGAGTTCCACTGTGGCGGCCCCTAACCGGGAAAAGCTGAAAGACAAACAACAACATAAAGCCTGCTACCTGACAAAACACTATAACTACACCCAGAGGTATCATTAAAATTTAAAGGAGAAGTGTACCACTCCTTAGGAGTATTCATCCAATGAGTTATTACCATCCTGGTTTATTATGGACACAAGACTGCTGTCCTTGCCTTTGGTGGTTTGATAAATATATAACAAAATATCAAAATATGATAAGTTGCAGTGGTTGGGGCATCAGTGACTGCAGGGTTTGCTGGTGCTTAAAACTGGCTATGTGATTTTGAAAGTTTTGTTTAACAATATTTTAAAAGGAGGGAAAGTACAAACATCTTGGAAGAAAACTGTTGTGGCTGTGCTACTCAAAGAAGGCAAATATCCCTTAAATCTAACTTCATATAGGCCAATTTCAATTTTGAATTATGATTATAAAGTGTTTATGTCTACACTAGCTAAGCGAATGGCTAAGGAGTTGCCAAGACTGACAGCTATGGATCAGTGTGGTTTTGGTGTGGGCAAACATTTGACAGCATTAACAGAACAATGGTGATTCAGAGGGAAGCAGAGTACAAGAAGACCCTGTTATTTTCAGTCTTGATGCAGAGAAGCCATTCAGTAGAGTCCTGTGGGAATGATGGCAGTAATTAGAAAGATACATGAAGGGTCAGAGTCAAGATTCAAGCTGGGAGGGTTCTTTTTTGATGGGCTGTGTTTTAACAGAAGAACAGATAAGGGTATCCTTTTTCTCCTTTGCTATTTGCCTTATACTTAGAGCCACCAGCAAAGAAAATAAGGGACTTGTAATTGCAACAGTATAGCTTTATTTGCAGATGATATTTTGTACTTGATAAATCTAGAAAAGAAAAGGATATTTCCATGTTGTTGAATATTTTTGAGGTAGTTTCAAGTTTACAGGCTTTAAATTAAAGAAAGATAAAACAAAGGCTATAGCAGTAAACTATCCTCCCACATCTGAATTAGTAAAGCAGTACCTGTATTTATGGGGATATGATAAGATGAAGTACTCAGGTGTTTTGAGTAAAAAGGATTCTAATATGGAAGTTAAGAAATGTGTGGAAAGAAACTAAACAAAAGGTAATACAAAAAAATGAGAAGTTGGAAGCTCTTGACCATGAATATGAATAGTAAGGATCAAAAAGTGAAAATGCTTCTAGTTCCTTTACTATTGTTTACAGATCAGGCATATTTTTATCAACCAGAGGAGAAGCTCTGGACCATTCTTAGTAAGAATTGAGGAAATATATTTGAGAGGGGACTAGGCCAAGACTTAAGTGGAATGAGCAGGTTTTTCTTCACAGAACAAAGTGGTTTAGGATTACCAGATTTGAATGGATACTTTAGAATTACACAGTTAAGTCTCATATATGTAACAACAACAGAAGGCTACAAATCAGAGTGAAAAGAAATGATGCTGAAACAGAGAGAGAGAGAGAGAGAGAGAGAGAGAAAGAGAGAGAGAGAATGCATGAAATAAGGAGAGACTAGGATTTTGCATGCAGTCCTTTAATAAGAGCAATAACAACCATACAGAATATTATATTTAGGAGGTAAGAGAGCATATGTTGAGAACTAAGCCAACACCAGAATGGTTTTACCAATAGGAATGGCCACAGGTAGAGACACAGAAAATAAGCCATAAAGCGATGGAATTTATTGGAGAAAATTATGAAAAGTACCAAGGTATTGGGAGCAAATAACTACAGAGAGAAAAGTCAAACAGTTTGATAAGGCCAAGCAGATATTTGGACTATGGGTTAGACACTGCTTTCCCTACCAATGATTTATAACAGAATATAAGCAAAGAAACAGGTTGTAAGGGAGTATTAAATGAAAGACCATCACTGGTTGAATTAAAGGTGACTCTAAAACAGAAGCCACAGTTAAAAAGGGGTAATCAGTAGGACATATAAAATAATCCATGCTAGCTATAAGACTCAATCAGATGAGGGTAGAAAAAACTAGGCAATAAGAAGGGAAGTACAAGATACAAGGAAAATGGGAACATGCTTGTATGATTTCCAAGTATGGAACAAATCTAGATGATTTAGGAGTTTTGCAAGGAAGTGTTTGCATAGGTAATTTAATATACCCCAAATAGACTTTAGAGAATGTTTTTCCACAGGTAGACAGCAATTGCTGAAGGTATGGTAGGAAAGAGAGGGGTACATGGAAACATGTTTTTTTGGGAATGCAATGTGCTGGTAGATCTGAGAAATTCCCGACAGGGTATGTTGTCAGAAATGTTAGACAAATTATTGTAGAAAAGGAAATGTTTCTTTTGAGCTGGGATATAGAAACTGAATTGCCTAGACATAGTATTGTCTTACCATGTTTAATGCTGTTGGCTGCCAAAAAGCAATTACTACAAAAGGGAAATCAAATACGAAACTAACTGCAACAGAATTACTGAACGCTGTTAAGAAGATAAAAGAATTGGCGGTGGGATATTTAGAGAAGGGAAGGAGCAAACTACATAAAAATAAATGGAATCTGTGGGAATAACACATACAGAATAATGTTTATGAGGAGTGACATTTCTAGGAAGGTGGAACTCGAGCAATCTATGTAATGTTGAAGTGAATAATAATTGTTTCTATATATATATATATATATATATATATATATATATATATATATATATATGAAATGCATGAAAAGAAGACAAACTTTGTGACAGTAAACAAACTTTGCGATGGTTTGTTTTCTCTTTTATAATTGAATGTATATTGATGTCACTGTGTAATATGTGATGTTAGTAAAGGTATTTTATTAAAAAGAATGATATATATTGGTGGCAGATTTTTTTTTCTTTGAGACAGGAGTGTTGGGCTGTTTCTACCAAATTACTAAAGAACTTAGTTGATTCAAAGATGGCCGCCATTCTATAAGCACTGCAGTACTTCAGCTCTCCAAAGACCAGAGACAAAAATCAACCCTGCGGATGTACATTTGGAGTTAATCAACTAATTGACAGCAATTAATAAACTACTAGAAGTCAGCGATCTTATCGAGGAAAAAAAATTGAAAAAAAATACTTAGTGACAACAGGATTGGAACTGATTGCTTGGTTGATTCTGAACAGAGCACCAAACAAAAGACTGAACTACCTTATTACTGAAACCTTTACTTGGCAATTATCTCTATCTGCAGCATTTCAAAATGTCAAAAGAAGATAAAAATATGGACACTACAACTACTAAAACTAAACTGTCAGCATTACAGTCTCCAGAGAAGGAATCCATATTTAAGAGACAGAAAACATTTAAACAGCAAGAGACTGCAAAAACAGGGGCATCAACGAAATCTGATCAACAGGTTACGATGGAAGAAATTAAGTCTGCATTATTACCTATACAAGATGCCTTAAAAGACCTAACATCCCAAACACAAACATTTAGTGAGACATGTAATCGGATTCTAACAAGAATGGAGAAAGCAGAAACCAGAATAGCAGCAAATGAAGACAATATAACATTGCTCACTAAAAGATCTGAATCACAAGAGGCTGATATACAAATGATGCAAAACAAAATTCTGGACCTGGAAGCAAGATCAAGACGCAACAACATAATCATCAGAGGGATCCCAGAATCAATCCAATATAATGATCTGACCACTTCTATCATACAAATATTTGAAACATTACTTAAGGACTCTGTGGTTGTTCAGCAAATTGTCATCGAAAGAGCACATAGAGCTTACAAGGATTCCCAAGCTTCAAATACACCAAGACCTGTGTATGTCAAAATATTAAACTTCCAGGATGTGAATAAAATACTTCTAACCATAAAAAAATCTAGTGGATCTATAATGTGGCAAAGTTATAAAGTTTCTATAACACAGGATTTACCAACACAAATAAGGCAGTCTAGACAAATGCTGGCTCCATACTGTAAGTTTCTAATTGACAAAAACATTAGATTTCAAATGAAATATCCTAACAGTTTAATTTTTACTCTTGATGGCATTAAATACACTGTAAATACAAAAAAAGAAGCCAGACCTACCTTTTTGAAGCTTTTTAAGGCTTTGCCACCGTCTGAAAATTGAACAGTCCATCCTGGCTTCTTCCTGCATTAGAGTGAATGGGAGACTTCATTTACGAGGATCCGAGGCTTCAAAATCCTTTGTGTGTTCTTCTTTCTTCAGCAGGCCTGGTAATTCTCCGTTTTATCTTTTAATCTCGTCTTCCTAGCTGAAACACGAAGATTCCACGAAGTTTTATGGCTCCAACGAGCGCTCCTGACCCACGAGGCAACAGGAAACAAGGTAAAGGAAGCAGGGGGACCATTTTGAGCGTGGTGCAGCTGAGAGGTCTGTTCGTGAATTGGTTCCCCCGTCGCGAGCGCGAAGATTTGAAAAATGAACTGCCTGGACTGCTGCAACTGCTGGGAAGAAAGGAGAGCTGCTGTAAATCAAAAACGAAGCTTTTTGGGACTTATTTGATGCTAAAATGACTGTAAGACGATCAATGAGGTAAAGTGTGTCAGGTAAAGATAAAAATGTATGGTTTGGCTGTTGCAGTATAAAATTCTATGGCTTAGTAGTAAATCCAGGTAATGCAGTCTATTTTTGGTTATTTTTTTTTCCCTTTTCATGCTTACCTTCTAATTTACTGTGTTTTGTCTAGTGAATAAATAAGTATCTTTTAATTTTGATCAGTTTAGGAAAAAAAAAATAGCATAATCAGCAAACAGAAGTAGTAAATGTGTATTATAGGTGATGTTTAACTGTAATGATCTATAAAAATTAAAATGCAATATTGTAGGATTGTTTTGAAGATAAATAGCTGACCTAAATAATGGCTTGTTTTAAACAAATGTATACAACTGTGTGCTTATTAGGTGAACTGTTAGTTAAAAGGTTTTAGAACAAGTAATTACAATGCTAATATATTATTGCTGAATTTAAAGTTTGATAAAAGTGAATTATTTGACATGTCAGGTACAATTAGTTTACATGAATATTGGGGAAATATACAGAGCTGTAGTTACTTGAGTGTGGTGTTTAGTAGGGAATGTCTGGGTTAGGCTTTGTAGACGTAGATATAGTTGGTGTAGGTTTTTTGCATGCTATTTTATTGTTAGTTAATAGAATTAGTAGATTAGCTACTTGGGGAATTTTATCCATTGTGAAAAACCTATGTTCATCCTGGTCCGGAGGAATAGTGGATAGGCACTGGGTAGGGATGGGATGGCAGTTTTGCTTCCTAAAAATTCATGAAATACCAACACTTGTCAATTTAAGGTGGAAAACAAAAAATAGATACCATTATTCATCAATTCATAGTTTAGAATGTGGATAATAGATTCCTGGAACGTTAAAGGACTCCAGAACATGAAAAAAAGAAAGCTGTTTCTGCATCTGTTTTTTAAATCAACAGCAGATTTTATTCTATTACAAGAAACACATTTGACTAATGACCAGTGGGAAACAATGAAGGACAAGAAATGGATTAGGAAGGTTGTAACGGCGGAAGGGACTACGAATAGTGCTGGGGTGGCAATTATAATCAAGAATCATTTTCAAGGAGAAATTTTGGAGGACAAAATAGACAAAGAAGGCAGATGGTGTTTGGTGGTTCTCAAATCTGACAGTTTGGATAAGCTGATAGTACTTATATGTGTTTATGCCCCCAATGTGAACCAACATTATTATATAGCTTCAATTTACTTTATTCTACAGTCATATAACAACTGTTACATAGTGATGGGGGGGGGATTGGAATGCATACCAAGATTCTAAAATTGATAAGTTGGGAGCTTCTACAGCTTTTAATAAGCAGGCAATGGTAGCGTTGGAAGAACTGAGAACGGATTTCAAACTGTATGACCCTTTTAAACACAAACATATACAAGCAAAGGCAGAAAACTTTACTTTCTATTCTAGCTGCCATAAAATGTGGTTGAGAATTGATTTTTTTTTAATTCCAGAAGTGTTCATTTCACTTGACCCTAGGGTTTCTAATCAAGCTAGACAGCTCTCAGACCATTCTAAGATAACTTTAACTTTAAATACCGATATTTTGAAAACTAAAAATCACTGTGGATATAATTGGTCCTTAAACCCATACCTATTAACCAAAGAAGATATAGTACAGGAAGTTAAGGAGATACTTAAACAATTAGTATACAATATTCCCGTGAACATCCATTAGATATAGAATGGGCCACAACTAAAACTTTGTTAAGATGATTATTTATTCAGAAAGCCACATATTATAAAAAACTGCAAAATAAAGAACAACTGGATTTGGAAACCAAAATACAATTATTGGACCAGGAACTGATGAGGAACTACACTGAACAAACAGAAAATGAGTTGTTAAGATGTCAGAAAGAGCTGTTTCTTATGCACAACAGAAAATTGACACTGTATGAACAAAGAAGTTTAGTTAAATATGCAAATCACATTCAAACTCCCTCGAAAGCATTAGCCCGTATTATTAATCAGATGAAATCGACAAGATTAATTACTGAAATAAATCATAACAATATGTTATATACTGATAAGTCATATATCATGAAGATTTTTGAATCAATTTTAATCAGATATATGGTGAGCAACAAACTCATGTGCATGATAAAGAGAGAAAAGAGTTCTTACAGAAAATTAATTTTCCCAATATTGACAAGGATTCTCATGGAGAATTGACTGCATTGATTACAGTCGAGGAAGTTTTAGAGGCAATTAAGAAATTAAAGCCCCATAAAGCCCCAGGACCAGATGGTATGACCTCTGAATTTTATAAATCTTTTAGTGGGATTCTGAGCATCGTACTTTCACAGACCTTTAATTATATCATTTCGAATGGCAGCAATGATCTTCATTTTAATGCTTCAAGAACAATTCTGATATTGAAAGAGAATAGTGATCCCAAAAATCCAGACAATTACAGGCCCATATCACTGTTGAATATTGATATGAAAATCATGACATCTATTCTAGCTAGTAGATTAAAAAAAATAATAAACTTGATAATATCAGAAGAACAGGCGGGGTTTATAGATGCGAGACAGACTACAGACAATACATTAACTCTTTATACATTAACATCTTATGCGAAGTATAAAAATATGAACATATATGCTTTAATAATTGATGCTCAAAAAGCATTCGATAGAGTTAATTTGGCATATTTATTTGAAATATTATCATATTTTAATATACCTCAGGTCTTTATTTCTACGTTAAGAAATTTATACAAGAATGCATACACTAGTTTATCTATAAATCATGAATGCTCCAAAAGGATTCAAATTAAAAACGGAACTCGACAGGGATGCCCATTATCTCCCATACTGTTCAATCTGTATTTGGAGCCCTTATTTCTTCACATGAAGCAAAATGTCTTTTATAACTCTCCAGTACCTCTTGGGATAAAGGTTAGGATGGCTGCCTTTGCAGATGATCTAAATATATACAGTACCACACCGGTGTCGGATACGGAAAAAATACTAACAGCAATACAAACCTTTGAGAGAATTTCTAATTACAAACTAAATTTAAAAAAAAAACAAAATATTCCCTTTAAAGACACCTACACCTTTTTCAATGCTACCATTGATAGGACAAGTAAGGACAGAAGAAAGAATAAAATATTTGGGGATTGACTTCTCAACTGAAAATAGAGAATTTTTTATCAACAATATTAAGGCAACTGGAGACCAAATAACAATGGATTTGAAAAGATGGAGTAAGTTGAAGCTACCGATGATGGCAAGAGCAGCGATAATAAAAATGAACGTTCTCCCCAGAATGCTTTATATTTTTAGAGCAGCACAACTTAAAATCACGAAATCTTTTTTTAAGCAGTTTCAGATAGGACTGGGGAAATTTCTGTGGGAACCCAGAAAAACGAGAATATCCTATGAGAAACTGATGGCTCCTAAAACTAGGGGGGGGTTGGATTTACCGGATTTTGAGATGTATTATACAGTGATTCAGGCCAATAGGATTTTAAGGGTGTCTTACTTGGACAGTGAAAATAGAAAATGGATACCCAAATAGGTACTGCTAAATTATAAACATATAAAAGGAACGGGAATTAATGTTAAAGCTGTACCATTTTTGAATATAAGAACATTGAGTAAATATGAGTTAATGGAGCACATCAAGATATGGACAATGGCGACTCAAACTCTGTTTGCCTCCTTGAACCTATTAAAATATATGATGATGTTTCAACCGTTTCATGGGAATCCTAATATGACTATTGGTAATCAACTGATAGACTTAAAGAAATTTCCATTTATTAAGGATTTAACTGTAAGTGATTTATACCCCTTCTTAGGAGTAGCGGTACAAGATATCTTAAAAGAGATGAATCTTCCCATTTCTTATTTAATTATAATGAGGCAGATAAAAGATCTGGCCATAAATTATTTTAACAGTTCTGAAATTAAAAAAGAGGAACTAGTTATTTCGTCATCTGTGGGAAGCATTGCAACAAGACAGAAAATACATATCCTCAGCGTATAAAATGGTAAAAGAGAGAAAATATAATAATCATATTCTGTTATCGAAATACTGGAGAGAGAAATTGCCATCCCTAGACGATAGTAAAATAGTAGAGGCATTTAACTTAACATTAAAATCCGTATCACTTCAAAAACTGGTCTTTACTCAATTGATGATATTTAACAATGCGTATTATACCCATCTAACACTTCATAAATTTGATTCAAAAAAGTCACCTAAATGTCCACAGTGTGTAGATCAGACAGCAGACCTGTTACACATGTTCTGGAGTTGCAAGTGCATTTATAAATTATGGAACTCATTAAAGTTGCAGCTACAAAAAATGGGTTACCAAAACTCAACACTCACCTGGGAATTTTTGATTTTACATATTCCACCAGAGAATTTGGACAAAACAAAAAAGATTGTAATTATGAATATTAGTTTACTAATGAAATTATATATAGCCACAAATTGGTTGAATCCAGCACAGACATCGTGGCAAAATTTCAGGCTGTTAGCGATCAAGCATATATTAGCGCATAAATTGTTAATTAGAAATAATAAAAAAAGTATAAACAGTATAAAAATTTGGGAACAAATCTTTAATATTATTTTGGCTTAGCGGTTCCTATCCACTTTCCTTTAGGACATTCTGTATGTGTACTAACACATTCTTGGATTAGATAGAAAATGCAGAAATAATACAATTATTGGCTTGAGTTGGTTCATAATTGTCTATAGTAGATGCTTTTATGTTTATTTTATTCATTTTCCGGTACTTGATTAATATGAGATTTATTCTTAATGTATAATGTGGAAATTCAAAATGGAACTAAACATTGGAAGCAGTATTGTACATAATGTAAATAGTGTGTGAAATGTATAATGGTTTTGAAAAACAATAAAAATGATTATTGAGAAACTAAAGAACTTAGTTGATAGACAGGACAATCTCAATCACATTGCTACCCTGCATTTGCTGCACTGATCAGTGTATGATGGCCTGCTTTCATTCTAGAATTTACAAACTGTAGCTCACTCTCTCCCAGGCAATTCAAGAAGCATATTAGTTTCAGCAATATGCTGTCTCCACCATGGCCAGGGCACAACAAGGAAAGATACTCAAACTTAAGTAATGTCACAGGCATCTTTGTCCATTTATCTAAGGCTCACCAGTATGATAAGATGATAAGATGATCACAAGGGGTGGGAGGTTGGCATAATGGTTAAGGTGTTTACCTTGCAGACACAAAGTGCAGTGTTTGATTCTCACATGGGGTAATTGGCTAGGCTTAAAATGGCCCACAAGGGCAATTAGCCTAGTACTATGGGTAATAGGAAATTCACCCCGGGGATCACTTCTGTGATTCTGCTTGACAGGGGCACAGGAAAATCATTTTCTTGGGTGGCTAAAGCCAGGGTACCTTTTTGGCCAGGCTTGTATAGGCCCTAGGGCCAATAGCCTAGTACCTACCTATGAACCTATGAAATGTGATGAAGTACATTAAGGAAATGTGGGTTGCCATGTTTGACCTCGATCCTACAGTCTCAGAAATCACTGGTTCTGTCTTGTTAGAGTAAAATAAGAGATTGTCTGAGAATGCTGCGCATGGTTTTAAGGGACTTTTTCTCTTCCTCAAAGTTATGTGAATGTGTAGTCGGTGTATGTAAGTTTGAGAGGTATGGTGAGGTTTGTCCCAACATGGGGGGGGGGGGTACAAGGAAGGGATTGTCCCCCTACAAAAATGCAAAAAATATATTTTTTGAGCTTTCTTGTTTCTTTCATGTAGTGGGAAGGTTTCAAGACTTCAAGACTGAACACTTGCTATTCAAGGGATTCACTTCCCAATTTCATAGTAGAAGCCATTGTTTGTATGTGTATTTGGCTAGGAGCAATGTATTCTAGCTCCTGAATATCGAAGAGTGATTGTGGGAAAATTAGTAAAAATAATAAAGAAATAAATGTATAAAATTAGGATGCCAATATATTTCAGGTGACAGTAAGTAAAGATTATTACTATTATTATTATTATTAATAGTAGTAGTGTGCCTTCTGTGAAGGTTGGGCACTGGGCTGGCAACTCAACTCCACTGCCTATCAATCTGTGGACTGGTGATCCACTGTGGCAAACCCTGACTGGGAAAAGTCGAAAGAATAGTAGTGGTAGTAGTAGTAGTAGTAGTAGTACTAGTAGTAGTAGTAGTAGTAGTACTAGTAGTAGTAGTAGTAGTACTAGTAGTAGTAGTAGTAGTAGTAGTAGTAGTAGTAGTAGTAGTAGTAGTAGTAGTAGTAGTAGTAGTAGTAGTAGTAGTAGTAGTAGTAGTAGTAGTAGTAGTAGTAGTAGTAGTAGTAGTAGTAGTAGTAGTAGTAGTAGTAGTAGTAGTAGTAGTAACATCATCCTCATCTTTCAATATAATCAATAATCATTTAACATATTGTGAAGAAAATCCTATACAGAGTGAGATATGCAGATATTAAGAACACCAAAAGACTTGTTCCTAAACATGAGTTTGCTATACCTGTTCAAGAATTACTAATTCATCTGTAACTACGCCACAAGACTGATTTCACTAATCAACAAACTTCATTATGTATTTATATATATAATGCCATTTCCATTAAACTCAGCATGGTGACTTGACCATTTTTAAATATTAACACATGTATTTCATGCTAAGATAAACCAATATGATATAAATGTATTTGTCCCTGGTTGTAATTGAATTTCTACCACACCTTTGTTTTTATCTTCCCATTAACTGTCGCGTTAAAATATTTCCTCTAGCCCATTGATTTCTTTCTTGTCTCTACTCTCTTTTGAATGCTGCCATTTGAGAAGGGCTTCAGCTATTTTCATAGTAAGCTCTAAACTCCATCATCTAGGGTTTAGGCAGGTGCAAAGAGTCACACAGACTTACATGCACCCCCCCCCCCAGGCATCTGTGCCATATGTCCAACATGTGAGCTGCCCTCTTAGATATCAGTTTTCACATCTGTAAAAATGTCTCTTAATCAGATGGAAAGAAATGATGTATTAAGTATTCTCTTCCTATGCCGGAATGGGTATTCATTTATTCATATGTTAAACAGGTTACTGAAATGATGCTTCTCAGACCCTTTCATGCTATAGACAGTGCCACAAGGGCAAGGGTAAATGCTATACATGTATGCAGGGGCATAGACTGGATACTTGGACTTCCAGAATGTTTCCCCCTCCCTCTTGAGTGTAATTTCTAATCAACCTCCCCAAAAATAGTTTAACAAATGTTTTAACCATAAACCATGATAAAAATGCCTTTTTCTAAATATAGTATACCTCATTGTACAAAATAAATAAATGTTAAGTGCATGTCATGGTGTATATCTGGCTACATCTATAAATGTATAAATAGCGCTGTATAGTTAATTAGGCAGAATATTTTTGGAAAGTGGCAGAAATCCAGAGTCGCCATATGAAACCCATACAAAGTGAGAACATATAAACTCTAGACAGTGACTGAATATTACTCCTGAGGCCCAGTCTAGGGTTACAACCTGTACTTTTTAATGCAGTACAGTTTCTGGGAAGTCATATCTTGCAAAAAAAAAAATGACCTGAGATTTTAGGACAAGACATAATTTTTAACATTTCTTTGACTGTTGTATGAAACAGTTTATTCTGGAACTGACACACCCTAACATGATACAAAAAGACATAAATCAAATTCTACAAAACTGAACTTTAATTAAGGAAAAATAAGTGAAGTTGTCCTTTGCTTTGATTTTGGGTGTGAGTTTTCTTGCAAAGTCTCCTGTTTCTGCAAACAATGCTACACTTTGGGAATTTGGACAGGTGGCATCGTTACCCTAGAACTGAGAAGGCAGAAATGTCACCACTGAAACAGCAAGCTTCTGATTACTACCTATATGTTAAAGCACGTTACTCAGCAATAACACCATTGTTAGCTTTAATAAATAGTGGCTATATTCAGAAAATTAGACAGTATTTTAAAAGCCACTCTGCTGATCCAATATAAAGTTATCATATCACTTATGTATTCTAGTGTCATCTGCCAGTCTGACCAGCATTGCATTTATCCTTTCTACTTTTGCCGTACATTATATTAACCTTGTTGACCCTGCTATCTAACAGCAACATTATTCCTGATAGTCTGTGTGGAGCTACTACTAGAATATGCTTGATAAACAACAGTCTTTATTATGGTGCTTTTAAATGGATATGTACAGAGCCTCTCAGGGCTGGAGTGGGCAGCCATTTGGAAGCAAAGCATCATCAAACACTACCATTCATAACTAACGTAAATACAGAGTACAGCTAATCGAACATAAGGGTTCTAGAGTTCAAGACAGCAGGCATCCGCAAAGGTGGGATGAAAGCTCACTAGTTGGCTTTTTGTGTTAGGGTAGAGATAGCTACAAATGGGAATTGGAGGTGCAGTTGACATACATAAGAAGCATATAGGATGTGAGAAGAGGCTGGTGGAAGTGGTGGATATGAGAAAGAACTAGACATTTCTTAAATTATTATTGTATGAATAATGGCACATGTGGGTGGATAAAGGGGCAGGAGAAAACAGGGATGACTAGTGCAATGGGAAGGGGGGTGCATTAATTTTCCTTATTGCCATTCACTATTTATTATCTGTGTTGTAATTCTGAGAGCTACTAACCTTACTGCATTATAATAAGTATGCAGCAAATCTGTTAGCATAAAAAGAGCTGGCATGGAATAAATATGCCAACATTTTTCAGTAATATAAGATTTTATAAAATGTAGATTCCAGTCCTTTCAGAAAAGAACAGGTGATAAAGTAACTACGTAGTCTAAACACAGACAGTGTAATAGGGCCTGTGGTGAATTTGCATTAGAATTCTTAGTAAAGTGAAAGAAAATTGTTAACATTTCCCACTAAAGCTTTAACATATATTTGTAGTAGGGTAATTATTCTGAAGTCTGGAAGAGGGCAGATGTGGTTCCTCATCATAGGAATAAGAAAAAAGTAAGACGTTGGAAAAGAACAAATTGACAGTTTGACTTTGTTTGCAAATAATGTCTTAGAATCACTGGTAAGGAAGCAAAAATCAACAGGACACAAAACCCATAGCAGCATGGATTTACTATAGAAAGATCATGCTAAACAAGCCTTATACAGCTTTCTGACTGCGTAATTGGTCTGGATGGCTAGAAAAGAGCTGTGAATATGGTGGTCATCATAGACTTTTGCAATATGTATTAGATGTTATCTTACAGCATATTACTGGAGTGGACAAATGAAACTGACTTACAGATGTGGATAAGATACTGGACTGCTACAGGAGTGAAATAATGGGGTTGAAAATATGACCTAGATAACAGTAGAAAACAGAGTTTACTTTTTGAAATGCTATTAGGGCACTCTGGGACACAACACTAGCAACAGCCCAAATATCTTCATAAACAGCATACCCAGTCTTCATCCTCATTAACCACTCTGTGAATCCACTGTTCCCACTCTCAGGAAAAAATTCCACACCATACCCATCCACAAAGGTAGTAATTCAGTAGAGCTCTCTAACTATCGACTCATTGCCATAGTCTCTTCCCTCTCCAAAATTCAAGACTGTGTTCACAAACAAATTGCTGCTTACCTCACTCAAGAAAACCTGATCACCCATACCCAAAATGGCTTCAGCTCCCACCACAGCACCATAGGTTCATAGGTTCATACGTATGCACTAGGCTAATGGTCTTGAGCCTTTACAAGCCTAACCCATAGAAGTGCCCTGGCATTGTGCCACTCAACGTTAGTTCCCAGTGCCTCTAGCAAGTACAGCCACTGGAGTGATCCCTGGGGTGAACTTTCTATTTCCCATATTTTGATGAGGGATCTCAACTTTTTGTTGAGGCTAATAAGGGAGTTTTTCCAGTCTTGGGACTTCACTTTTTTCTGCAACAGTTTCTTCCTTCTGTTGCAGAGTTTATTAATGGCAGGGGACCACTAGATTGGCTTCCTTTTTTTGAAGGAGAGCATTTTGCTTCTGTTGGGTATGGCTAGTTCCATGCATTTATGTAGATGTTGGTACAGTGCAATGGTGTATGATTCGGCAGTCATGCATGTATTTTCCATTGACATGAGTGCCGTGAAGATAGCCACCTCTGTTTTTCGGAGCCCAAAGTCAGCTTTGGAGAAGATTTTCATGGTGGTTACCTTTGCCGGGGTGTGGGTGAGATGTGGATTTCCATGGTGATTAGTTTGTGGTCAGATCTAATCAGGGAGGAATTGGCTATTGGTGTAGAGCAACAGTTACCCATGTTAGTAATAACCAGGTCAAGGATGTTGCTTTCTGTAGTGGGGGTAAGAATGAGCTTGTCCAGGGTATTGGAACTGATGAATTCCATGAAGCATGGGCCAGTGTATTGGTGCATGAGTAGTTTTCTCAGTTGATGGAGTGGTAGTTGAAGTCACCTAGTATGAGAGTGTTTGGTTGGACCCTAATAGTTTCCAGGGTGCTTAGAAACATGGAGTGAGAGTCTTGGGATATGGTTGGGGACCTATAGCAGGCTATGACCTGACTCGCCATCTTAAGTTCATAGGTTCATAGGTAGGTACTAGGCTATCTGTCCGAGGGCGTTTATAAGCCTAGCCAGAATGTGTCGGCTTTCGCCACCCCATTGATTAATTAACTGAGCCTCTGTCAAGCATAGCCAATGAAGTGATCCCAGGGGTGTATTTTCTGTTACCCATCCACTCGTCAAAGTTCTCTTGAAGAGTGTTAGTGAAGGGCTCTGCCTAATGTAGATAGGAATTTTGTTCCAAAGCATGGGGAGTCTCTGTGACAGGAATCTATCCCTCCAGCATGTTCTATTTATTGTTGTGGCGGGGTTTAGCTCACTAGAGCGCGTGGCTCGCAGTGACTTGGAATTCTTTAGGTGGAGCATGTCATTCAGTTCTGAGTTGGACATGGCTTTGTAAGTCAGGCAGAGATCACTTCTGAGTAAGCGATATGCCACTGAGTACAGCCAGAGTTTTTTCAGTTGGGCTGCATGGGACATATGTTTGAGGCCAGTAATCCTCTTGGTGAGGTGCTTTTGTGGTCTTTCCAGCTGTTGGAAGTGCTTGTGAGGTACATCACAAATGGGGCATTGTACTCTATGATGGGTCTAATGAGTGACGAGTAGAAGGGCACTATAACCTCTTTATTTTTAGATGCGAACCCCTTAGTAAATAGATGCGCCACATAGAAGGATTTCCTAACTACTTTGGCAATATGATTATCAAAGGAGAGATTACTATCTACCTGGGTCCCCAGATCTCTTATTACCTCTTCTGTATTAAAGGGGCTGCCACCTATGTGGTAATTCATGGGTGTTTTGTTTTTCCCAAATGGGATGACTATGCATTTTTTGGCATTTAGCTTGAGGCCATGACTTTGACACCAGGTGTCTGTCTTAGTAAGGCCTTTTTGAAGGATGTCCGTGTCAACCAGAGAGTCAATTATGGCTCCCAGTTTGCAGTCATCGGCGAACATGGTTAGCCATAGTCCTCCTTTGTTTGCCTGTACTTCTGAGAAATATATGCCGAACAGTAATGGTCCTAGATCTGAGCCTTGCAGGACACCACTTGTGACTGGTTTAGAGTCGGACCTGGAGCCCGCTATTCTTACTGTGTGAGTTCTGTCTGTAAGCTAGTTGGCAACCCATCTTGTGACGTAGGGGTTTATGTTCAGGCTGGTGAGCTTTTCTATAATACCCTAGTGAGGAATGGTGTCGAATGCCTTGGCGAGATCAAGGTTGGCTGTGTGAACCACCTTTCCCTCATCTATGGCCTTGGTGACTGTCTCGAAGAAGTCAACCAGGTTTAGTAGGCATGATCTGCCCTTAACAAAGCCGAACTGGGTCGGGTCAAGTGTTTGGAGGTTCCCAATGTCTTTGTTAATGAGCTCCATGATGATGCACTCCATAGCCTTGCAGGCCAGGCTAGTCAGGCTTATGGGGCGATAGTTACCAGGGTCAGTTGTGGCCCCTCCTTTGTGGAGCGGAATAACTGTCGCTGTGCACCATTCTATGGGCACGTAGCTTGTGGAGAGGCTGAGGTTGAACAGCATGTTTAGGTGGGGGGGGGGTAGTTCGTTCTGTAGTTCATGCAAGATGCAGCCTGGGACACCATCTGGCCCCACTGATGCTGTGTTTTTGGCCTTTGAAAGGGCTGTTTTCACCTGTGTTTCTATGATTTCTGGGACACTACACTTTTCTGGTATTGTTGTGGGCCTTTTTGAAGGTGAGAGGGAGGTGACGTTTGCACTGAATCTATCTGCCAGGATGTTGGCAATATCAGTAGATTCAGTATATTTTGTGCTATTTTGCACTAGCTCAGAGCATATCTGCGTGTTGCCACTTAGATTTTTGACATAGCTAAAGAAGGCTTTGTGGTTATCTTTCGAATCCTTGGCTATTTTTCTTTCAAAGTTGGCTTGGATGATTTTATGAGGGATCTTAGTTTCTTACTGATACTGATCAGGGATGTCTTTCCTTCTTGGGATTTGCTTTTTTTCTGAACTAGTTTCCTCCTTCTGTTGTATAACCTGTTTATGGCAGGGGTCCACCAGACTGGTTTCCTTCTCTTAGGGGAGTGAGTCTTGGTTTTGTTAGGGATGGCATGATCCATGCAGCCTTGTAGGTGCTCATAGAGTGCAATTGTAAAGGATTCTGCATCTTGGGCAGTGTTATCCTTTAGCGTGGGGGCTGTGAAACTTACCACCTCTGCCTTAAGTAAGGTGAAGTTTGCATTAGAAAAGTTTTTCACTGTGGTTTCCTTGGTTGGGGGTAGTCGTGGGGTGTGGACATCCAGGGTGATTAGTTTATGGTCTGATCTAACCAGTGATGGGTTGACCTCAGGTACGTAACACCTGTCGCCCATGTTGGTGATGACCAGGTCCAATATGTTGTGGCCTCTGGTAGGGGAGTTTAGCAGCTGATCCAGGGCATTTGAGTTGATAAAATCCAGGAAGCGCTGAGCCTGGGAGTTTGTACTCAAGTAGTTTTCCAAGTTAATGGTAGGGTAATTGAAATCGCCCAATATCAGGGTGTTCGGTAGGATCTTCATGTTTTCCAGTGTCTCCAGAAAGGCGGAGTGGTAGTCCTGGGTCATGGAGGGTGATCTGTAGAAGGCCACAATTTGCATTGCAGATTTGCCCGATGTTAGTTGCACATGGATGATCTAAGAGGTATCATGCTGCACCACCAACCTGGAGGTGTGAGTATCCTTAATTAATATGGATACACCCCCCTCCTTTTGTGTTTCGGTCCGTGTTCTGTGGCCGAAATGTGTGGTATGAGTTGTAGCCCAGTAGTGCTGGAGTGCTCTCTGGAGCCTTGAACCAGGTTTCAGTTACTGCACAGATGTCAACGTTCTCCATACTTAGGAGTGCTTCGAGTGCATGCATTTTGAGATTTAAACTCCTGGCATTGAGTAGCATAACCCTCATTTTTTACTTTTTTACTGTTTACGGTGGTGGGTTTGAATTTTGAGCCTTGCCTAAAAAAAGGCACTATGGGGGCAGCAAGAGCCTTGGCCTGTATTCGAAAGCCAATGGGTGACAGGTGCAAGCCGTCTCTTGTGAAGCAATGCGGCTTGTTGAGCATGTCATCCCAGGCTGACAGACACTGGATCCCCTTTGAAGGACACCAGAAGCTTAGCCAGTTGTTGAAATTGATCATTTTTTCTTTATACTGAGGTATCATTCTTGGTGAGGGCAGGATGCTACTCAGGGTCAGGGTCATACCCGCCTGGGCTACATGATCAGATAGCTCTTCCATGTCTCTTTTCATGTAATCCAGGGAGGTATGTCTCAGGTCATTCACACCAACATGAACAATGACAGAGTCATATTTGTACTTGTTCTGGAGTGACCTGAGTGCTTGTGTTATGTGGCGGATTCTGGCTCCCGATAGGCAGCTAACAGTAACTTTCTCCTTGTCCTGCCTATTGAGTGGGGTGTCAGTGTGCCTGACTATTGAGTCACCTATTACTAGTGTGTTAGGTATGTTATTTCGCGTTAAGGGCTGTGATTATGTGGCACATTGATTTTGTGTTTTATGTGTTGTCTGGTTTGTGATGGGAGGTGCAGGTTTTGTGGGTGTCTGCTTTGGAGCTCTCTGATGCTTTTGCAAGTTTTTATTTAGAGCCTCTGAGTATGATTTGTGTATTTATGTGTATTTTTTTGCCAGTGCTGGTTTAGTAGGTCTGTGTGAGGCTGGAGGTGTGGTGCAAGTGTTAACCTTCTCCTCATGACTGTCTGTTCCAGTCTTGGGTGGAGAGACCTTAGCCTCCAGTTTGGCTGTATAATTGCATCTCTTGCATATGTTAGTGTTTTGTGGTAGGAGGAGAGGGCTGTCTGTGTACATGAGGCAGTTGTAACATTGCCTCAGGATACCCAGAGTCACCAGCTGGACTGGAGAGTACACCTGAAGTTGCCCTTTGGTCATGCCTGAATAGTAGGGTGAGATGCTTAGTCACTTGGTTGGTGAGGGGGTGGATAAAGAGCCTTGCCCTGCTGGGCAGTCAAATGTCGGGCTATATTAGTGCTTGCCATTAGATCTGAGCAAGTGCTGGACTGTAGGATGCTTTTTGAGTGCTTAGGTTGAGAGTTAGACTAGTTTCAAGTGAAAAACTGAAGAGGAGACTTAGTGGAGCCGGGAATAATTTAACCCTAGCTAACCTTCTCCTTGTCCTGCCTAGTGAGTGGGGCGTCAGTGCTGCCTGGCACACAAAACCGTGCAAACACAGTTTTTAAACTAACTTCTGGGCTGGAACCACTCCTCCAGGGACAGATGGCTGCTCAAAGTTCCCCTCTCTCACAGGTGAATAGAGAAACTTCCCTCTATCCAAGTAAGGCATGGGCAGCTCATAAACTTGTAACACAGCCCTGAATTCAGCACTAGCCTGAAGACTGGACTATATTAGCTTAGAAAGGTGAGAAACAAGAATTTTTTTTTTTTGAAAAGATAAGGCAAAAACAATAAAAAGTATACTTAAAACAGCTTTAAACGACAAGTGATCAGAAAACGTTATCACACTTTAGTGTGTAGCCTACAACAGTTAAACAATTTATTTAAACAAAAACAACTTTTTAAAACTGCAGGCAGTCAAGTAAGTACAATATGTGAAAAAAACAAGCTTTTAAATCCCAATAAGTGCTGGAAAAATCAGCATTTAGGCGGAAAACAGTTAAGTACAGCAAGAAAATACAGAAAACTGATAATCACTCCAAAGTCTCTCTTTTAAGCTAGAAGGCTTGTATCAATTTAAGGCTTTCTAGTGCTTTCCAGTAGGTTAGTTACAGGAAAGATGAGAAACAAGGGCAGATGTGGTCTTTTAAACCAGAAAGTTGAAAGAGATGGGCAACTTCCCGAATGATCAATAAACTACAATTCCTGGGCCAAGAACCACTCCTCTTGTGGTAGACAGGCTACCTAGTACTTACCACTCCCACTGATAAGCTAGAAGGCTGCATTCCAACACAAAGGCTTGGGGGGCTCAGAAGCTTACAAACAGTCCTGGATCCAGCAAATCTGTACCTGGACTAGACTAGTTACGGGAAAGGTGGGGATCATGCGCAAACATGGGCTTTAAAACTAGAAAGTTGAGAGAGATGGTAAAAACTACCCAAACAGCCAATAAACTACAATTTCTGGGCCAGAACCACTCCCCTTGTAGTAGCTAGGCTACCTAGTGCTTACCACTCCCACTGATAAGCTAGAAGGCTTCCCTCCAGCACAGAAAGGCTTGTGTGGCTCAGAAGTTTACCAACAGTCCTGGATACAACAACTCTGTATCTGGACTAGGCTAGTAACAGGAAAGTGGGAAACAGCGCAAGTGCGGCTTTTAAACCAGAAAGTTGAAAGAGATGGGAAAAAACTGCCCAAACGGCCAGTAGCTACAATTTCTGGGCCAGGAACCACTCCTCTTGTGGTAGATAGGCTACCTAATGCTTACCACTCCCACTGATAAGCTAGAAGGCTTCCCTCCAACACAGAAAGGCTTGGGGGGCTCAGAAGCTTACAAAGAGTCCTGGTTACAGCAAATCTGTAACTGGACTAGACTAGTTACAGGAAAGGTGGGGAACAAGCGCAATGCAGGCTTTTAAGTCAGCAAGTTGAAAGAGATGGAAAACTGCCTAAACGGCCAATAAACTACAGTTTATGGGCCAAAACCCACTCTTCCCATGGTAGATGGGCTACCTGATGCTTACCATTCCCACTGATAAGCTAGAAGGCTTCCCTCCAACACAGAAAGGCTGGGGGGGGGGGGCTCAGAAGCTTACAAACAGTCCTGGATACAGCCAATCTGTACCTGGACTAGACAAGTTACAGGAAAGGCAGGAAACAAGCTAGGAATTTTTTATTTATTTATTTTTTACAGAAAAGCAGCTAAAACAGCAGTAAATACAATTCAAATGCAGTGCAGGCTAGCACACGTGTATCAATATTACGGCAAATACAGTTTAATTAAATGCAATTAAATTAACAAATGACTAAAAAACAAGTGCAGAAGGCATTAAATTAGAAGGCTACTAACAAGCAGTAATAAGTGCAGAGTAAGAACAACTGAACAGATAACAGCACGCAGAGTATACAGCTCAGCAAGCTCCTGCCTGGTGCCCTGCAGAGTTCTACAGCAGCAGAGAGACAAAAGAGTGATTAAGTATCATTTTTCTGCATTTTCTTGCTGCCTTTAGCTAATTCCACCTAAAACGCCGATTTTCTAGAGTTTCTGTGATTTAAAAAGCTTGTTTAAGCTACATATTGTACTTATTTTACTGCCTGTACTTTAACAAAATCATTTTTGTGTTTAAATTACCTTTATAACTGTTGTAGGCTACACACTCAAGTGTGATAGCCATTTCTGTGCATTTAAAGTGTTTTTTTGATTGTATCTGCTTTATTTTCTGAAAAAAATATATACTTGTTTTCCCACTTTTCTAAGCTAGTTTAGTCCAGTTTTCAGGTTAGTGCTGAATTCAGGACTGTGTTACAAGTTTCTGTGTTTGCCCATACCTTACTTGGATAGAAGGAAGTTTCTCTATTCACTGTGAGAGAGGGAGCTTTGAGTAGCCTATCTGTCCCTGGAGGAGTGGTTTCAGCCCAGTAATTAGCAGTTTATTGGCCATTTTGGGCTAATTTTTATCTCTTTCATTTCTCTGCTATAAAATCTGCATTTGCATGGTTTTGCACGCTAGGGAGCACCAGTTAGCTAGGGTATAACTATTCCCGGCTCCACAAAGTGTACTCTTCAATTTTTCCCTTGGAACTAGACAAACTTTCAACTTAAGCACTCAAATAATTAACTTCTCATCCCTGCACTTGCCCAAAACTCATAGCAAGCACTAATAAACCTTAGCACTAGACCCCCCCCCATACTGTAGAGAAGGACAAGGCTCTCTATTCGACCTTACCAGCCAATCAGTAAAACAGTTCACTGTACCTATCCAGGCATGTCCAAAGGGCAGTTTCAGGTGTACTCTCCAGTCCAACTGGTGAATCTGGGCATTTTGATGCAATGTTACAATTGCCTCATGTACACAGACATCCCTCTCCTCCTTCCACCAAACACTAATACATACGAGAGATGCAATTATACAGCCAAACTGGAGGCGCAGCTCTCTCAACCCAAGACTGGACCAGGCAGTCAAGAGGAGAAGGGAATTACTTGCATCACACTGCCAGTCTCACATGGACCTATGAAACCAGCACTGGCAAAAAACACACATAAATACACAAAAACAAACTTGGAGGCTCTAAATAAAAATCTGCAAAAGCAACAGAGACCTCCAAAGCAGACATCCAAGCAACCTCCACCCCCCCTCATCACAAACCATGAAACACATACTTCACAAAACCAGTGTGCCACACAATCACAGCCCTTAAGGCAAAATAACATACCCAACACACTAGTAATATGTGACTATAGTCAGGCACACTGACGTCCCACTCACTACGCTGAACAAGGAGAAGGTTACTGTTAGTTGCCTGTCAGGTGCCAGGATCTGCCACATAACACAAGCACTCAGGTCACTCCAGAACAAGTACAAATATGACTCTGTCATTGTCCATGCTAGTGTGAATGACCTGAGCCGTACCTCCCTGGACTACATGAAAAGAGACATGGAGGAGCTCTCTGATCACATAGCCCAGGCTGGTATGACCCTGACTCTGAGTAGCATCCTGCCCTCACCAAGAATGATACCACAGTATAGAGAAAAAATTATCAATTTCAACAATTGGCTAAGCTTCTGGTATCATTCAAAGGGGATCCAGTGTCTGTCAGCCTGGGATGACATGCTCGACAAGCCACGCTGCTTTGCTAGAGATGGCTTGCACCTGTCACCTTTAGGCTTTCGAATAATGGCCAAGGCTCTTGCCACCCCCATAGTGCCTTTTTTAGGCAAGGCTCAAAAGACAAGCCCACCACTGTAAATAGCACAAGTAACAAAAAACTGAGGGTAATGCTTCTCAATGCCAGAAGTCTAAACCTCAAAATGCACGCACTCGAGGCAGTCCTCAGTATGGAGAAAATCGATATATGTGCAGTAATAGAAACCTGGTATAAGGCTCCAGAGAGCACCCCAGCACTACCAGGCTACTACTCATTCCATACATTTCGGCCACAAAACCCGGAACAAAATACAAAAGGCGGGGGAGTATCCATATTCATCAAGGATATCCACACCTTCAGGTTAGTGGCACAACACAATGCTTCAGAGATCATCCACATGCAACTAACAACGGGAAAAACTGCTATTCAAATTATAGCTTGCTACAGATCACCCACCATGTCCCAGGACCCCCATTCCGCATTCCTGGAAACACTGGGAAACCAAACACCCTGATATTGGGTGATTTCAATTATCCAAACATTAACTGGGAGAACTACTCAAGTACGAACTCCCTGGCCCGACATTTCCTTAAATGTATAAACTCAAACGCCCTGGATCAACTGGTTAACACCCCCACTAGAGGTGACAATATATTGGACCTGGTCATCACCAACATGGGCGACCGGTGTTCCACGGCGGAGGCCAACTCCTTGCTAGTTAGATCTGACCATAAACTAATCACTCTGGATATCCACATTCCGCCACCACCCCCTGTCAAAGAAACCACCATGAAAAACTTTTCAAAAGCAAACTTCACGTTACTTAAGACCAAGGTGGGAAGTTTCAAAGCCCCCATGCTAAATGATAATGCTGTCCAAGCTGCAAAATCCTTTACTAATGCACTCTACGAGCACCTACAAGAATGCATGTATTGTGCTATTCCCAAACAAACCAAGACTCACTCCTCCAAGAAAAGGAAACCAGTCTGGTGGACCCCTACCATAAACAAGCTATACAACAGGAGGAAACTAGTACAGAAAAGAGTAAAATCCCAAGAAGGGAAGACATCCCTGATCAGTATCAGCAAGAAACGACATTGCCTCATAAAATCATTCAAGGCTAGCTTTGAAAGAAAAATTGCCATGGATTCCAAAGATAACCACAAGGCATTCTTTAGCTATGTCAAGAATCTAAGTGGCAATTCTGAGATCTGCTCGGAGTTAGTGCAGAATGGCACAAAATACACTGAACTGACCGATATAGCCAATATCCTGGCAGACAGGTTCAGTGCAAATTTCATCCCCCTCTCACCCCCAAAAGGGCCCATAACTGTACCAGAAGAATGTAGTGCCCCTGAAATCACAGACACTCAGGTTAAAACATCCCTTTCCAAAGTGAAAAACACAGCATCAATGGGACCGGACGGTGTCCCAGGCTGCGTCCTACACGAGCTCAAAGATGAACTAACCCCTCACCTAAACACAGTGTTTAAACTCATTTTTAAATACCCTCACATCCCATCCAGTCCTGTACTGTGTAGGCTGCTGACTTAGCTTTAGGTGTATCCCAGCTGAATCACCTTGACCCCAGGTGCCTCCTGGTCTCTGCTTGGAATCCCTGACTTCCCGCCCTTGAAGTGACAGAGCATAAGAACTCCTGTTGTTCTTCTATAACTTCATTGCCTCCCAAGGAATTGTTATTGAATTGTATCCCAGCTGAATCACCTTGACCCCAGGTGCCTCCCGGTCTCTGCTTGGAATCCCTGGCTTCCCGCCCTTGAACTGACAGAGCATAAGAACTCCTGTTGTTCTTCTATAACTTCCTTGCCTCCCCAGGAATTGTTATTGAATTGTATCCCAGATGAATCACCTTGACCCCTGGTGCCTCCTGGTCTCTGCTTGGAATCCCTGGCTTCCCGCCCTTGAACTGACAGAGCATAAGAACTCCTGTTGTTCTTCTATAACTTCCTTGCCTCCCCAGGAATTGTTATTGAATTGTATCCCAGCTGAATCACCTTGACCCCAGGTGCCTCCCGGTCTCCGCTTGGAATCCCTGGCTTCCCGTCCTTGAACTGACAGAGCATAAGAACTCCTGTTGTTCTTCTATAACTTCCTTGCCTCCCCAGGAATTGTTATTGAATGTATGTACCTTGTTACTACTATTCATTACTATTGTCCATTAGTACAGCAACCCAGTGAGCAAAAGCTAGCAGCCTACCCTAGTCGTAATCATCCCTCCCTACCTTTCTGGTGTCTTCACCATTTTCCCCTGTGTCCTTGGCCTACCTTTGCAATTACTGAGTCTGGCCACTAGGTGGTGGCATCTCCTGCTTTTATCTGTACCCCTATGTATGACTACACTACCTTAACCCAACTCTGCCCTGTTCTATGAACAAGATTTAGTCACTCTTTCTTTTTACACCTTCTCTGCCCTGTATAGCCCCTTTCTGTTGTGAAACATTCTGCTTGCTTAACTCTGAAACTAAGCACCTCTACTGTAGTCTCCTTACCTCAGACGTCTTCTCTCCATCACTGATACACTTTTCTCCTCCTCTTCCTGCCCTTGAACGGACCTGTGACCACTCTGTCTGCCTTTGGAATCTCCTCCTCTTTGATTGTCTCTGGAAAATCTTTCATATAGATGCTCTAACCCGCTCCGTTTGCCCTTCGGGCTCACTCCGCTCCCCTACCCTACCCCCAATTCTCAACCACCCCCACATCTACTACACTTATACCTGGCCAGTCCCTCCCACAATTAACTCACATCCAATCAACATCCTTCCCGCCCCCTACATTTCCTGTTACCAATGCTGCCCAGTCCCTCCCACAATTAACTTACATCCAATCAACATCCTTCCCACCCTCTGCATTTCCTGTTACCTATCATACCATTACTACCCTCATATACTTAATTACATCACTCCAATTCATTCCTGTCAATCTACCAAGGCCAACTACAATGTATATCTACCTCCAGCAAACAACCCTACTACTCCTCCTAGCATTTATCTACCATATCACTTGTTACAACTACTCATTACAAAATAGCTCTTCCTTCACCCATAAATCCACATCCATTATCTCTCCCATCCCTTCTACATACTCCCTAACAATAAGCCCCACCCTATTCAACACCACTGCCACTACTTATACCCTTCTTAAACCCATCAACACCAACTCCAGATCCATTATTACCCACAAACACATAATAATACTGCAAAATATAGTGAAAACTCTACAAAAACAACAACGTGAACTATTAAATGATAGAGATATCCACCCTAACCTGGGTCCTTATGATACAAATCCTCCTACTGATATAAAACCTCCCAAACTAACCCAAATCAATACCAGACCAGCAAATAGTCTACTAATTCTAAATCTAAATATCAGGAGCATCAACAAAAAGATACATGAGCTTCATACTCTAATCTCACAATATTTCCCAGATATAATCAGTTTAACAGAAACATGGCTAAAACCAATTACCAAGGATATAGAGATCCTACCACCTGGATACAGTATCCTTCGGCAAGATAGACCAATGAAGAAAGGTGGAGGCATTGCTCTACTTTATAAAACTACACTATCCATAGCTAAAACTGAGTTGACTTTACCCCCTCTGGACAAGGCAGAATTACTCTTAACTAGGCTCAGAATAGGTAACAACAAAACTATCAACTTAGTTACAGGCTATATCCCCCCAGGCAATAATATCCCCATCATGGAAAATCTACTACAATGGCTATCACAAACCTTGCCACAAGAAACTATTCTATTAGGGGACTATAATATTGACTGGCTCACATGCTCTTCCCAGGCTCCCACTAATCATATCAACCTACTTACCTTCTCTCAACTATTCAAAGAACCCACTAGAGTCGACAAAAATAGTAAAAGAGAATCACTTTTAGACTGGATTTTACTAAACAAAATACCTTGCTCATATTTAGCAGGTACCCTTCCTGACTCACTAAGTGACCATCAAACTACCTTCCTACTCAAATATAACTCCCACCACCCCCAAACCCCTATACTCCAAACAATAAGAAACAAAAAGCACTTCAACTTACCAAACTTCTTACAAGATCTACAGCTCTACAACTGGTCACAACTGTATTATCTACCCCTAGATGAAGCTATCAAACACTTTAACTCTACCTTCCTAGAGATACTAAATAGGCATGCCCCTCCAAGAACTACCAGAATTAAATCTAAAACAGTTCCATGGTTATCAAGGGAAACAAGGCAAAAAATAAAAGAAAGGAATAGAGCCTGGACAGCCTGGAGGTCCAACAAAAACCCAGGAACACAGCAAGCATACCAACAGATAAGAAATCTTACTAAGAAACTAGTAATGCAAGATAAAAGAAATTACTTTATCACCCATCAAACCCAACACTCAAACAATCCAAAAAATTCTGGGCAGGCTTAAACAGGTTACTACACCCTGGAAAAACCACTACCCCACCCCCAACAACAGGCTTAACAAAAGAAAACATAGTTGAATCATTTAACTCATTCTTTACTGAGACTGTACTTGCCCTTGCCCAAAACCAAACCTATACAAATACTACTAGTGCCCCCCCAAACCTAACAACTGCCCCACATTTAAGCTACAACCCATCTCAACCTCCTATATAAGAAAACTACTAGCCCAACTAAAACCAACAACACTAGCAGCAGATTCTCTCCCCAATGAATTCTTAAAACTTGCAGCAAATGAAATAGCTAAACCAGTCTCAATCCTAATAAACAGATCCATCTCAGAAGGTTCAATACCCTTGATCTGGAAAACTGCCTTTATCATACCCCTACACAAAGGGGGAAATTCTTATGACATATCTAACTACAGACCAATAGCAATATTATCCCCACTTGCTAAAATATTAGAAAAATGTATTCACCATCAATTAATGACACATCTTATTGATCAAGAGCTCATATCTCATACACAACATGGGTTTCAGCCAGGACATAGCACAACCACCGCCCTGTTAGCATTCATAGATACCATTAATCACAACAGGAATAATGGTAAGCTTTCTTCAGCCCTCTTCCTAGACCTATCAAAGGCATTTGACATGGTCAACCATGAAAAATTAATCTTCCATCTTGTAAGCCTAGGCTTAGATAACTCATCAGTCTCCTGGTTTAAAAACTACCTCAACAGTAGACAACAGGCAGTACTATGGAATAATAACTTGTCTCCACTCTTACCTGTAACACTCGGAGTACCTCAGGGATCTATACTGGGCCTCTTGCTGTTCTCAATTTTTACAAATAATCTCCACTCAGTTGCAAAAGGTTCAAGCCTTATACAATACGCAGATGATTCAACTATAATATGTAACACCCCTACTTTACCAGACCTCCACAAAAAGACACAGGATAACTTTCACTCAGTGGAAACATGGCCTCACTGAGAATGGCTTGATACTCAACCCTAAAAAAACAAGCTCCTGCTATTTCATCCCTCAACTACAACTGCCCCCACCTGCACCTTTACTATCCACTCTAATAATGGTACCCCCATATCACCAGAAGCCCAGACAAAACTACTAGGTATTACTATTGACAATAAGCTCAAATTTGATGTACACATTAATCTGGCCATTAAAAATACTAACAAAAAGCTAGGTAGCCTCTACAAACATAAAGCATTCCTGACCCATAATGCTAGAACTACAATTGCACATACACACCTTCTCTCAACACTACTGTATGCCTCACCCATCTTAATTAACTTATCCAAAACAGAAATCAATAAAATGACAACCTGCTACAATCAGATACCCAAATTTGCCAACAACAGCTCCTACAGAACACATAACTGCCTAAACCTAAAGCACTTGGGCTGGATGGAACTACCAAACATACTTATTTATAGTCAGCTGGTTACTACTCACAAAATACTCTATCAACAAAATATATCACCTTCACTGGCTACCATTGTTCAACATTATTCCTGTCCTAGGCAACTCCGCTCAACTGACAAATTACAGTTAACTGTTACTAGATCCAACAACCATGCTGGAGACTTTCTTTACTCTTCTTATGTGGCCACACGCTCCAGGGATGTAAACCTCACCACAACAATAAATAGGACGTGCTGGAGGGATAGATTCCTGTCCCAGAGAGTTCCCATGCTCTGGAACAAGATTCCAATCTACATTAGGCAGAGCTCTTCGCTAACCCTCTTCAAGAGAAACCTTGACAAGTGGATGGCAAACAGAAAGTTTACCCCAGGGAATACTTCAATGGCTCTGCTGAACAGAGGCACAGGGAACTAATCTAAGGGGGCAGCGAAAGCCAACACATTCCGGCTAGGCTTCTAAATGCCTTCAGGCAGATAGCCTAGTACCTACCTATGAACCTATGAACCTATGAACAGCAACTAAGAGAGTTACAGTAAGAGCAGCAGAATATATCTATATCTATATATATATATATATATTTTTTTTTTTTTTTTTGAGGGAGGGAACACAGCAGGATTAACAAGAGACAGAAACAATACAGCCACACTGTAAATTTATGCAATATTAGTTGTACCTGAATTATGTCAGATGAATTATCCTGGGCTACATAGTATGGAGGGTATGTATATCCTTTATGAATATGGAGACACCACTGCCTTTGGAGCTTCGGTCCATGTTCTGGGGCCAAAAGGTGTGGAATGAATTATAGCCTGGTAGCGCAGGGGTGCTTTCTGCTGCTTTAAACCAGGTCTCCATTACAGCACAAATGTCGATGCTCTCCATTTTGAGGAGTGCTTCGAGCAAGTGCATCTTGAGATTTAGACTTCTAGCATTGAGCAGCATGACCCTCAGTTTGCATTTATTTATAGTTGTTATAGTGGTAATTTGGCCTTGGGAACATTGCCTAAAAAAAGGACTATAAGCCACTACTGCACTTCTTTCCTTTACCAACTCCATCTCCCTAGCAAGAGACAATAATAAATTAGTATCCTGCCTCTTTCTAGATCTCTCTAAGGCCTCTGACATTGTTTCTCACCCCATCCTACTCGCCAAATTCTCCCAACTCAACTTCTCTCCTGCAACTATCTCCTGGTTTCAACAACTACCTCACAAACAGGTAGCAATCTGTAAAATGTCTCTCTGATCTATCTCCTTTTCTCCCAATCAAAATGGGCATCTCTCAAGGCTCTATCTTAGGCCCACTCATTTTTAACATATTCACCAACCAACACTACACATCCTGCCCTCAGTCTTCTCTTATACAGTACACAGATGATTCTACTATCATCTCAATTGCTGACGACCCCTCACCCTTGCTAACCCAAACTCAAACATCGTTTAACCTCACTGAAACCTGGCTTACTAACCATCAACTCATACATAACCCTAAAAAGACAAAACAACTTCTCTTCCTCCCAAAATCTCTCTACCATCTTAAATCCTCATTTATCATCTCCTCCATAAACAACACTACTGTAATACCTGATACCCACACTAAGCTCCTTGGAGCAATAATTGACGGCCAACTTAAATTTGACCTCAATGTACTCCATAGTATTAAGAAAACCACCAAAAGCTCAGCCTTCTGTACAGAAACAAAAAAATCCTCACACCTAACTCTTGGACCTCACTTGCCCAAGCCTACCTTTTTCCCAATCTCTTCTACAGCTCCCAAATCCTAACCAACCTACAACAAAGTTGGAAGATTTGCTGCCAATCTTACATCCAGATCACAACACTGTCATGCTCTACAGACACTCTGCTGGTTAGTTTCCTGACCATCTCTTACTTACATAGCTACTTGTTATCCATTCTATCTTGAATAAACCCTCTTCCTGCCCCAGCATCTCTTCAATTGACTCTCTCTATAAGCCCCCTGTTTCACTCAGAAGCTTGGGCCAATGTCTCCTACATATTTACAAACCCAAAAAATCTCTTGAATTGAATCTTTACAGCTACTTTCCTTCTCTTTCATGGAACAAACTTCCCATGACCATAAGAAATATTACCCACATTCATGAATTCAAGAAAACTCTCAAAACATACCTTAACAGCACCTGGACCTACTAATGTAATCATCCTATCCGAGCTCATCCTATACTCCCTCATTAACCCCTCTATTTCCTTCCTTCCCTACATTTAAACACCAACTTATAAGTGACTCTGCACTATATTGTATCACACTTACATCAACTCTTGGACTCGTTCCACCTAGTTGCAGTGTATCCTTACTTTCACTGTTATACAAATTTACTTATTTTTGTCTGATTCTACACTTCATTATGACTCTTTCAGAACTCATTGTTAAGTGTATAGGGTAGTGATTTAGAAATTTGTTAAACTGTTTCATTGTATACTATATACTTTATACAATTTATTATGTAATGCTCATTCTTAATTTTGCTGTGGAGCTTTTTTCCCCGGGCCTCCACTGAAAAAGGGCTTCTGCTCATTCTGACTATCCCAGTGAGCAAAAATAAAATAAACAAAAATGAAATAACAATGCAGAAGGTGAGGAAAGAAAAATATATGTTTTTGCTGATGACACAGAAATATCAAATGGAACTGATAAACTAGAAGTAGAAAGGTAGGAAGAAAAGTCTTTAACAGTGTAAGAATGGTCAAAAACATAATAATGTATATTTCATGTAAAAATGCAAAATAATGTATCTTGAGAAAATAAAATGAAGTAAAGTAGGTACGTATATGATTGCAGGGGAAACAACAGTAACCTGGCTGGAGACAAGAGGCCGAAATATCAAATACCTAAGCCAGAGCAAACAAAATAAGAAAGCAACAGGGCTGGCTGGTGTGATAGTGGGCTGTACAAAATGAGGGGTTACCAAAATAAAACAATATGTTATTCTTTCTGACATCCTGAAAGCACTGGGTGCAGTTCTATAGATACATATCTGTAATGACTTAAACAAGATGTAGTAGTCGAGAGGAGGACAGGAATAATGCACATGGCATGCAGCACAAGTATGACTCCTAGGAATGCATATTCTATTAAATCCTAGCGACAAAAAGCAGAGGGGACATTTAGGTACTTGAAGAGGATCCATGGAAACCAGATGAGTACAACCTTTAAGTAAATCAACATGAAACATTTTAATGATACTAGGTAACTAACTAAGCAGAGACAGAAAATATTTTCTTTATTAAAAAAAATTCTAGAAGATGCCTGAAAAGTTGTGCTTAATCGATGGTTAAAGCAGGGAAAAAAAGTATTCTTCATCAAGAGCAGAATTAATGCTAAGAATGTTTGATAGCTAAATGAATCATGTTAACATTTAGAGCTATAAACCTTTCCTTTAATTTATCCTTATTTATTTATTTATGTATGTATGTATGTATGTATGTATGTATTTATTTATTTATTTATTTAGTGACATTTGTTTACCAGGATGGTCCACTGAGCCACGAAGGGCCCATTTTCAGTGGAGACCCAGGGAGAAAAGCTCCATAAAACATAGAACATTTAACAGTATTAACAATGTGAAAAATGACACAAAAATATAACATTATACAGACAATGTAAGCTTTACATGAAAAAAAAAATAAATGCAAAGAAAAGCATTAGAAATGCATTCTTAGGCTTACAAAAAGTTAAAATAAAAATGAAAAGGGTATAATATGCAAGAATTTACATTGTAGTTACGTTATCTGAAGAGACTTAGGTTCATAGCTTCATAGATTCATACTAGGCTAACTGCCCTTGTGGACCATTTTAAGTGTAGCCAATTATCCCATGTGAGAATCAAAGTCTGCATCTTGTGTCTGTAAGATAAACACCTTAACCATTATGCCAACCTATGAGAGAGCATTAGACTAACTGCCCTTGTGGGCCATTTTTTAAGTCTAGCAAATTACCCCATGTGAAAATCAAACCCTGCACCTTGTGTCTGTCAGGTAAACACCTTAATCATTATGCCAACCTGTATTAATTGATAGAGAAATTTGGGATTTGAGTATATACTCGAAGAAGATGTAAGTCAGGTTATGATAGTAGGAGGTTTAGTACAGGTGCAGATCCAGTTAGTAGAAGGGCATTCACACAAAGAAGTTTTGAAAGAAGCATGACTCCGAATGTAAGAATTAGTGATAGAAGGGCATTCCAGGCTCTGGCTGCAACAGAAGAGTAAAATAATTGGCCAGCAGGTAGACTGGACTTGTGGACTTGCAAAAGGTGCTGTTTTTCATATCTAAGGGATCTACTGGGAAGATATTGGGTAAATAAAGTACTTAGAGCAGGACAATCTGAGGGGTTGAGAATTATTTTGTGAGCTGTAGTTAACTGCAGATAGATGAGATAGTGTGGGAGTTCAAGTCAATTTAGAGAGTGTAGGGATGTGCAGTGGTGGGTGGAGACTCTAGAATTTGTTGTGAACTTGGCAATCTGTTATAACATATTTCGAGTTTAGTTTTTAGGGAGGATAGCAGATTAATAAGCAAAGGAGCACCGTAGATGAGAAAGGGAAGCAGATAAGTGGAAGCAAGTACTTGTTTAGTGGGAGGAGAAAGGAAATGTTTATGCCTGTGAAGTATACCTATTTTTGATGTGTTTTGTTGATGTTGTGTTTTATGTGCAGGCTTTCATTGATTATTACTCCTAGCAGTATAGTGTAGCAATTAACTACTCTGAGTTTTGTGTTACTCTGGGAATGCATTGTGAACTGAGATTTGTTTATGGAAGTATTTTTCGTGGAGGTGAATTACATACGTTTGTTTTGTTGAGATTAAGAGAGAGAGGGTTATTGTATAACCATGTCTCTATGGTAGTAAATGCTGACTGAGTGATTTTTTTGTAAATATGGTGTAGTGTCTGTGGGGAGCCCTGATTGAATGAAGAGTGAAGATATTTAATAAAGATACTGGATAGGAGTGGCCCTAATATAGAATCTTGGGGAACACCAGCAGAGGTATAAAGATATGGAGATACAGAATTTTGCAATCTTACTGCCTGCTGTCTGTCAGATAAGTAACTGGATAACCAGCAAATAGAGGGGGCTGCTAGACTACTGTTTGATAGTTAAGATAGAAGTGAGTGGGATTCTGTATCAAAGGTTTTTTATAAGCCAAAAAATAGGTGGATACAATTTTTTACAAGTCTCTGGCCTAATTGACTGTATCCATGAAGGATATTAAGGCAGTTGTAGTGCTACGACTTGGTCTGAATCCATGGAATCCATGTTGGGTTGGAGATAGGAGTTTGTTCTTAAGGAGGAAATGCAAAAGTTGCATGTGTATACATTTTTCAAGGAGCTTAGAGGTTTGAGATAAAATAGCTGTGGGTCTGTACTTTGAGATATCAATCAAGTTGCCACCCTTGTGAATGGGTAGAATAAAAGCTCTTTTCCAAAGTTTTGAGACATATGACTCTTGGATGGATCTGCTGATTAGCATACTAATAGGGTAGGCAATGGCTTCTGCAGCAAGTTTTAGATATTCAGTGGGAAGCTTGTCTGGTGCATTAGAGCTGGGTTTTAGCTTTAGAAGTAGCCTTTTTATAGTAGCAGATGGGATTCTAGTAAGTGAGAATGTGAGCGAAGCATTCATTGTTGATTCTTCTAGAAGTGAGGTAGTGGAGGAAGAGGACTGAAAGAGATGGGTTAGTGCGGCTGTTGCAGTATAATTTGTACTAGAGTGGAATTGTTGTCCTCTTCAGCCACTTAAAGCAACATTTTAATAATACCATATACTTCGTTAAGGAATTTGTAATGAGCCTGGAGGCCCTCATTTTATCCCCAGGGATGTTCTTCTTCATAAAAATGAGGGGGGGGGGACTTCTTTCAAAATATAAATTAAAAAAAGTAATATATATATATATATATATATATATATATATATATATATATATATGTGTGTGTGTGTGTGTGTGTGTGTATGTATATATATATATATATATATATCACTTTTAAACTTTTTAGTAACAAATGTAACTCAGTATGGTACATATGGTTTTCTACTATATGTTCAATGTTCTTAATGTTGTGGTTAAAAAATGGCATTAAGACATTTGAGCATATAGAAGACTGGACACCCTGAACATTGAACAAACAAAAGATTGAGAAAGTAAAGCTATTTCCTCTCCTGATCTTTACACGGACCCCCCACCATAATACTAGCCTCAAATTTGTCTGAATAGTGACAGTATTATGGGAAGGTTTTTCTTAAGTTAACATGTAGATTTAGGGTTGGGGAATGGGGCTGTGTTAGGGCTAGCAGCCATTAATAACATGGGGAGGGTGACTCCACAGACACACACACACACACACACACACACACACACACACACACACACACACACACACACACACACACACACACACACACACACACACACACCACTATATTTACTCCCTTATCTAATCCTAAAATACACACATTCCCATACAAACATATCCCCAACTCTAACCCTGACTAGCACACACACACACACACACACACACACACACACACACACACACACACACACACACAGAGCTATTCTGTTATGAAAAGATAAGTCTGTGTCAGCATTTGAGTAATGTGTGAAGAGTTATACAGTGAATTTGAAAAAAAAAATGTATTTGGGCACATTTATTTAAGTTTGCTTACATTATTCACACAGCTATGTTAAGCAGCAAATGTATTTACAAATGGTCAAAGTATAATTCATCTGAAGTATACTGCAACATAATCTTCGGATTTTTCAATGCACACTGTCCTGTTTTGAAGGAAGAAGACAAATCTGAAGTTAACTGTTAGACAAAAGGCTTAGTGTGTTTGTATCAATGGGGGAAGATAGCTTAAAGCTCTACATGATGAAACTACTGACTTAACAAATACTGATCATCTTCATGGATTTCAGACTGTATATCAATGGACATATTTACAATCTGGATACATTGGTATGTTTTCTGCAGTATAAGATAATGGTTTCTACAAAGCACAGTTGTTTGGTGGCAACAGACACAGATCAGCCAGGTAAGACAGTGAAAAAGAAGAATGCAAAAACGAAAACAATATTAAAGAAACAAAAATATTGGGATATTTTTTTCAGACACCTTTATTGAATTATCACTTGTGACACAGGCAAATTTACAGTCATATAAAAGTAATCAAACTATATTTAACATAAGCATTATACTTCACATATATTGCTATATATCATATAACCTAAGCAACATTACATAATTATTCAATTCCTGCTTTTTTTTAAACAAGAAACATCCTTATTAAACCATCACTTACTAGATAGGCAATCATATATTTATATAAATGAAAACAAACCACACCATCACAATCCTAGTTGCAAACATTTTACATCACAAACCATACTGACACACAACCAGTTGCAATCACTATCACTTATAATCTACCCAGTATCGTTTAGTCAAACATTACATAGCTCATTTAAGTCCTGCCACCTTTTAAACCTCACTCCACCCCTGTATGTATTGTTCCCACAATTTTTATTTATTTATTTATTTACATTTCTTGACTGGGAGTGTCCGACTGGACGTAGGTCCATTTTCAGTGGAGGCCCGGGGAGAAAAGCACCACAGTTAATTCCCATCTTTTCAATGTAGTTTCTTCCTACCCTTTTCTAAAGATCTCAGTTCCAGTTGTTTTATCTCTGTTACTATAGTCACTACTTCTAGTACAGTTGGTTTAGATTTTGATTTCCATTTTCTAGTAATTGCTTTTTTGCCAGCCACCATTATTAGACACAGCAAGGCCTTACCATCTCTAGACAACTCTTATTTTGTATCATAGCTCAGAAAAATCATCTCCCTCATCGGACCAATCTGCCCACCCAGCATCTCCGAATGTGCATTTCACAGAGAATCCTTAAAATCCACCAATTCACCACACCCAAAGAAAATATGTTCCCAATTATTTCTTTCTTCCTTGTCACACCTCCAACATTTGACAAACACAAGAACCAAGTCCCAATCACTGATAAAGGTAACTGCCAAATAAATACCGAAAATCCAAAGCATAGAAATTGTCAGGAACACCACAGCTTCACACAGTAAACATATAACACAGAATTCCGTACAGGACTTGCATGTGGCTAAATAAATCACATTTGCTGTACTGCAATCTGCATACAATCTGGGACTAAAAATATATTTCATCCGTAGATGTTTAAACACTTGTTCATTTGAAATACATGTACAGGCTCTGCAATGCCTGCAACTGTATGTATCAAGTCTGGCTGATAACAAGTTACTTGACCTAGTATTACAATTCCCTGCGCACAGCAGTCTTTTCAAGTTTAAACAATTTTTATACATAATGCCCCATATTTCTCTAGACGTGCTTCTAGTGCACATAAGGATAGCAGCTTTGTCAGTAAACTCAGGTTTGATTTAAAGTATACAAATGATGTAAGCTCTGTATGTAATATTATATGAAAAAACTGGGGAATACTCACAAGTGAGAAGACAGCTGAAATAGTTGGGAACAATCCCTCCTTTATGTATAAAAATTGTTTAAACGTGAAAAGACTGCTGTGCACAGGGAATTGTAATATTAGGTCAAGTAACTTGTTATCAGCTAGACTTGGTACATACAGTTGCAGGCATTGTAGAGCCTGTACATGTATTTCACATGAACAAGTGTTTAAACATCCATGGATGAAATATATTTTTAGTCCCAGATTCTATGCAGATTGCAATACAGCAAATGTGATTTATTTAGCCACATGCAAGTCCTATACAGGATTCCATGTTGGTAAGACCAACAAGAGATTAAAATAGAGAATTTTTAGTCATTCTTATGAGATTAGGACTTGCAATATGAACAATGCGCTAGCTAAACATATTAAAGAAAATGTTGGACATGTGTTTGTTTTTAGAGTACTACAAATAGTGCATGTGGGTCACCGGGGGGGGGGGGTGATCTCACTAACTATACTAAAACAGCAGGACTTAAATGGATCTTACGGCTACAGGCTAATAAACATCCTGGTACTAATGCATGTGTCCCTTTAAAACCTGTATTGAAAGGGAGGAAATTGGTTTAATGAAGTGATGAATTAACATAGCTGATTGAACATCTAACTGTTTTTAAACTGAACTGTGATTCTGTGTTTTTATGACCCGAAGAAGCATTGGTTTTGCAATGTGAAAGCGCTTATCTGGTCTATTTTTACAAATAAATATTTTTACTGTATGAAGCTGTGGTGTTCCTGCCAATTTTTGTGCTTTGGACCGCCAACATTTGCTGTCTACCTGAGGTAAAAATTCTCTGGAGTCTACTCAGGGTATAGAAATATCTATGTAAACATTTCCAGGCAAAACTTCTAACTCTTCTAAATTCTGTTGCATATTCGGGAGACATGCATATTGTATATCCTTCCATTGTTCCTTTGAAAAATATTGGGATATTGGTCATAGCTAGTATTTATATTTGCAGGGGGAGTTAAGAATTTGTGGTAAGAGCAGCAGGTAGAATGGTGGTAAAGATAAATATAAAATAATATTTTTCATTTTTATTGGCTAACAATACAAATACAACTAAAAAGAAGTTAACATCTATAAAGAATTCCTTGAGTTTCTGAAGTAGTTCATTGTTTATTGATTATTTACATATAGATTATTTTGAATGAGAATTTCTTGAGTTTCTGTTTTTTTTTTTTTTTGGCTTCCTTACATATGGATTATTTTTGAATGATATTCATTATAAAGATTATTTCTATTTTAACTTGAATCAAGAATGCCTGCGTATTTGCTTTGTATTTGCAATGTATGTTTATCTTTGTTGCTGACCCAGGTTGTAATGCCAATGGGCTTGGTTTTAGCATATTTATCTAATTATGAAATAAAATAAAATAAATAACTTTTTACATAAAACAATAACTTCATTCATAATTAGGGCTTATGTATATTGCATGGATTGGGGGCTCTCACAGGAATGAGACAGTGATAGGGACTTGAAGGGGAGCCATTTAAGTCAATGACATTTGATATATGGTATTTTAAATATTGCACTTTAAAAGAAATATCTGTACAGTGGCAACACTGGAGAAATGTAGTACCCTGATTATGCTATATTGGAAGGGAGTTCTATGCATTGAAATGCAAACTCAGGCTGTATGACATATTTGCGGTGCAGATTCAGAATATCATAGGACTTTTTCAGGACAGGAAATAAACATTTCTCTTGCTCTGCAGAAGATTACTATGCTGCTACCTGTTCTCTTTTTGAAAATCAAACTCTAGATGGGAGGACAGCTCTCTCTTAGAACATTTAGGTGAGGCCATGCTCAGTATGCATTCATGTAGCAGTGTAGACACACATGGTACATACAAAGACCTTAGTAGTAAGCACTGGGCACACAACCCCTCCTGCTTTAGCACTTCCAAATATGAAAGCTAACATGTTGATATTTCTAAACAAAAACAAAGGGCCCAACCAGCACTGCAACCAACAGTTTATTGAAATAAATACAGTAAAAAACTGAACACTTTCATCTAAAATCAACTTCACATAGACTTCATCAGAGTACTTTTTGTCAACCATTGATGATGCATTTAAGTATAAACTAACAGCCAATCCAGTCGAGTGGATACCACAAAGCAAGCAATGTCACAAATAGGAATTATGGGAGTTTAGTATGTTACATTCGTAAAGCACAGAAACATAAAATTCACACAACTGTGATGAAATTAAAATACAATAATACAAAGCGTTATATAGAAATGCAGTATAAAATGCAGTAAACAATATATACAACACTAAAATCACAATGTGTTGAAATGTGTGTGCAAAAAATGTAGATATGATGGATAAAAAGATGCAAACCCAGCTGAATTACAACATTTTAAAACTTCTGACAGGTAAAAGAATGATAATCAATGCATATAGAAATGCTTGAATAAATAATTCTGGCAATCAATGTATTAGGGACGGTGGCTTAATGGCTAAGGTGTTTGCCTTACAAACACAAGGTGCAGGGTTTGAGCCTCACAAGGGATAATTGGTTAAGCTTGAAATGGCTCGCAAGGGCAGTTAGCTTAGTACTAAACTATGAAAAATGTATATAAAAGCATGTTTGTAAAATGTGATTGTAAAGATGTACTTACAGGCTAAATAAAATAAATTATAAGTAAATAGTGTTGCCCTATTACACCACTGATGCTCTTTTTTTTAAATAGAAGCAGGAGAAATGTTGTAATTAATACCCGATGACGCCTTGAGGCTTAGCTGTCAGTATAGTTCTTTACACTCAATTAAATTTACACTCAATTAAATTGTCCACATAACCGCTATAACTCACAGCTATTGCCCTGTCAATAATAAAAAATATAAACTTTTTAAAATTATGACAATCATTTGTGTGCCTATGCAGTGTATTTGTTGTTTTCCTATATTTAATATCATAAGCATGCTCCCTAATTCTTTCTTTTTCTTTCAGCTTTCTAATTGTTTTCCTAATATAGAAAGCACTGCACAAGCTGCATGTGGCAAGATATACTGTAAGGGAGGTGCTGCAGTCACATCTCCCAGGACAAGGAATGGTCCTGGCAAAGCTTTTTATCGATACATATGGGCCCCATTAATGAACCTGCGGAATGTACAGGCTCCACATGTATGCATAGACCTGTGGGTCCTCTTTAAAGTTTTTCTACCACCTGGCATTTCCAAAAGAAATTTAATGTTCCTACCCTTGTAAAAAAAACAATCACAGGACTGACCCCAATGTACTTTTTATTTCACTGGGAAAAACATATCTCAGAAAAAATCTAATAATATTTGTGTAACAAAAGACATCCGTACGGTATGGAATGGAGAAAATGGGTGTAGTTCTAGCAACATTGTCAGTAATCCTAGTACCCACGGTGGCATCCACAATGCCGTCAGGAGGAACAGACCTGATTCTCAAAATAGGTGAAAACCGGTTTGTGTGATGTTTTACTACTTCATTTCTGAAGTCAAAAGTCTAATTTTGTTCTCAAACATATTATTGTCAAATGTTATTCTAGAGAACCTAACCATCTGGCACTTCACTACTGACCTTTTTTGGGGGAAAGGGTGACAGCTCTCAAAATGTAAATTGCAGTGCTGGTTTGCCCCTTTGTTTTTGTTTGTTTTGGTTACTTGTTTTCATACCTTTTGTTGATATTGATATTTCTCCCAGAAATGACTAGGACAGCAGCTGAAAGCATAGCATTTGTGGTTATCTAAGGACAATCAAAATAAAATAATAATAATAATAATAATAATAATAATAATAATAATAATAATAATAATAATATAGAACTGAGGGGGAGTAACCCGGAGTTTAAGGAAAAATAGTCTGAGTCATATTTTCAAAGAAGACATAAAAAGAAACAAAAAACAGTGTTCTACAAGTTTAGAAAACAGGTAACATTAACATTAGTTCAACAATCTGTCATGGCAAAGTAATGTGGGTAAAGAATTCCTGCATCTGGAGGAATAGTGAGGAAATGGGAAGTGTGTTTATGAAGGAGCTACAGAGAAAATCATAATAATGAGAGGGGTTCAAACAAACTGGAGGAAGAAAGGGGATCACGTTATTTACAAAGATAAGGTTATATAAGGACACCGCAGAGTGAGTGTTTGTGTAAACAGGTGAAATGGGCTACATCATTTATGTATTCTTTATTTGCATTTGGTTACTTGGAAAGTCTGACTAGACATAACCCCTTTTTAGCAGAAGCCCAGGAAGAAAATCTGCACAAAAAGATAGTTTTTTTACACGTTGCTTTGACTTTACAAGTTAACAAACAAGAATTGACATTGTATCAGATGCACAGTGCATTGCAAACATTTAGAGAGGTATGAGCGTAGCTAAACATGTGACAAGGCAAACATTATCAGCTCAAAAGGGTTGGAAGGGAAATTCATGACATATGAATAGCTGATGAACAGAAATACCTGCCAGTAAGACTGGATAGTTGAAAGGTGAAGATTTCAGAGATGATAAGGTAAGGGTGAGGGGGTATTCTGGAGGGGATGAGCAAAGGTAATTAAGGTTGTTGAGAATGTGAGTATTTAGTTTAGTTTTAAACCGGTGAGGATGCCTAATTTCACATAAGGATAGGGAAAAAAGTTCCACACTTTAGCTAAATGGCAAGAGCACAACGCATCTCCATCTGAGTTTTTGTTTTTTGTGATGTTTGATAGGAAGTCATCAGAAGATCTTCGTTTGCAAATGGGGTGATAGCATGACATGGCGAGAGGTAAGGAGGAGCATGAATTGGGATATGTAGGATTTTGTGAACTTGTTTTAGATGAAGGATTTAAAAAAGTTATAGAAATCAAACCAGTTGAGTTGTTTGAGTGCAGTGCAGGAGTGAATTGTGGTGGGGCAATTAATAGTAAATTTAGTTATTTTGTTGTAGGCCTGTTCAAATATAGAGAGCTGCGTAGATTGAAGATTGGTTTAAGTGGAAGCAGTGTTGGAAAGACTTGGTAGCATAAGGACACGGGCAATGTGTTTTCTGTCAGAGAGGAAGGGCTTACTCTGTAGGGTTGGCCTAGTTTTTTAATGAGTTTCTTAAAAGAAATTGTTGGAAATGGAAGTCAAATTCCAGATTGCCATCCATGGTGAGAAAATTTATATGAGAGAGAGATGCAATGGAAATATCTGATGAGGAAAGAGTAAAGTTGGACCTGGCATGTTAATCATTTTGAAGGTAAACAACACGTTTAGTTTATTTACCATTAAGAACTAAACAAGAGTCTTTAAGCCAGGTTTCCAAAGATGAGAAGGAAGAGTCAGTGATGGAAGAAAGTTCTATGAGTGTTGTGGATAATGGTGGAGTAATCTGCATATTGCTGGAGTGAAGCGATAGGTCTTTGAAAAAAATGTTAAACAGAAAGGTGGCTATGGTTCGGCCTTGGGAGACCGCAATAGGGATAGAGAGAAAGAAAGAACAAACTTGTTTCCATTTAACACTTTGAGACCTGTTTGTAAGGGAAGGCTCAAACTAATTAATAGTAGAGAGACAGAAACAGAGAGGGGGTAAAACTGAGTAAGTTTGTGAAGGAAATTCTGATGGGAGATGTTAAAAGCTTTGGGGAGATCAAGGAAGGTAGTAGTCACTAGACTGCTATTATTTCTGCAGTGGTGAATTGTATTTAGGAAAGACAGAAGCACCATGTCTGCACTGTCTTTATGTCAAACTCCATGCTGAGATAGGAATAGGGTATTGTTAGTAGTCAGGTAGTGCAGAAGTTGAGAATGGATGAATTTTTCAAGGATCTTCAGAAGTGGTGAAAGAAAAGCAATAGGTCAAAAATTAGTGCTGTAAATGCACCACCTTTGAGGAGAGGCGAGATGAAAGTGAGAGAAGTGGGGCTCCTGAATGGATTCAATAATGAGAATAGATATGGGGTAGGCAACAGCATCTGGTGCTATTTAAGGCTTTTGGGAAGAAAGTTGTCAGAGGCTAGTGTGATGGGCTTCAGTTTTGAAAGACAGTTTTGAAAGATGGGTTCTTATTTTATAAGTTAGAATTAGTTGGGTTGGGAACTTACAAGAGTTTGTTTACTGAGAGGGAGTGCTGGGATAGGCGATTGTTGTATAAGGGTTTGAAAGAGAAGTTGCAACATTAATAACATGAGAGTTAAAAATCACAGGCAATATTGTAGGTGGGTGCACTGGACTGTGAGTCTGGCTGATGTAGTTTTCCTTGCTTGAGGAGCTGTGATAGCTATTACCACAATTTTTGGCTGTTTTTATATTCATGTTCTCATGATTAGTGAAGTACTAATTTACCTAGAAGCACCTGGGCTTGGTTCTGTTTCTGAGGGTGTGATAGGATGGAAGGGAATAATGTGTTTTTTTATGGATTTCCATGCAGTCCGGCTATGTCTCTTTGCCTCTTGAGTTGTTAAGTGATAGGACTGGGCTTGATCCTTTTTCTTCTGATGTGTACATGGGAGTTTAGAATCCTTAGGAATGTTTTGTTAAAATGTAAGACAGCTTTGTCTAGTAGTAGTTTTAGAACTGATCAGCAGTAGAGCTGGAGAGGTGAAATTAAACTGCCTTTATTGAGTTTGGAGATAATTCTTACAAAGTTATATAATGATGCTTTTTTTTTTTTTTTACATGGAAGAGTGGTAGTAAATGGCATAAGTTAGAAGGTGATCACTTAATATCTTTGGCAATATACCAGTCTGGATAATATTGGTTGGATCACTTGTGAGGATCTAGTCAATTATTGTTTCACAGCATGTGGATTTATTAAATCTTGTAGCTCTTAAAATTAATTGCGTGTAGGTTAGAGATGACAAACTACATTACCAATGTATATGTAAAAAAAAAAAAAAAAAAAAAAAACACTTTGAGACAAATGTCATGATGTGCTGAAAACAGAACACTTGTGTTAATCTTGAAAAGTGCAAGCATAACACAGTGCTTCTGATAAGTGTCATTAATGTGAGGCAACTAAGCCATAATATGTAAGATAGTAGTCAGCAATACCAGCAATGAGAAAAACAGGACCATTGCGGGCGCTCTGCATAATAAGCGAGCTATGTTTTTATTTTATGGGTGAATTGTGAACTTCATCTCCCAGTAATCTACCAGTCATCACAGAGACCCCCACCCACCCCATCGATCATTCGGAACCAAGATAAACATGCCCCTCCAAAGTGACAATAGTAAAAAGCTGCAAACTGATCCATAAAAAAATAACATCTGCTGATACATGCACATATTTCCTGAAGATCTCTCAAGCACCTCAATTTAAAAGCTTCTCAGGTAAAACAGAATAAAAAAGGAACACTTTTATATTGCAGTTACAAAAACAAATTAACAAGTGAGGTTAAAAGAATTAAACATAATGTAGGACATTCTACACTGTTGTAATCTTGTTTTCTATGCATTTGTTGCCTGTCATGGGTGTCTACCACTAATCCTTTGTCTGCTTATTTGTTCATGGCTCCATTTCAGCTAATCTGCATCCAATATCATGCCATGGGGTGGCCGCTGTTTCAAAAGGTTATCCTTAGAGCAGCTTGTTTTTGACTGTCAGTTTTCGGAGGGAGGAGCATCCCTGCGATTGTTCCCATCCAGGCTGTCATAAAGAATGGCTTGGCTTGCCCTTCCACATTACAGAGATTTTCACTTTTATGCTTCACTGGGTGCTGCCTTTGAACCAAGGACTGAGAGTTTAGCTTCATCCAAACTGTGGCCATCAAGTGTTTAAGAATGAACCCTAACTCTAGCCATGCCAACAAACTGCATGGCAGTCCCTCTACAATTAAAAGCTAAACCTTCCATTGGTGAGCATGAGTTATTTTACTATAAAGTCTACTGATCTCACCCCTTGACAGTTTATATGAGCACTCATGTTACTGTGTCTGTCTATAATGCCTTCCCCCGATATGTGCTTACTCTGCCACATACTCCCCATAAAGGTTGCTGCAAAAGTCTTGGTAGAGCTAAACCCACATCCCTAGTCCTTAGTACTGCAAGCCTGATACCTACTCCTGTGATGGTTGTTGACTATGCAGTAGACATTTCTTCTACCCTCCCATTCAGGATGGGTGGTCTGCCACTGGCTTCTCGTTTGCATCCTCTCTGCTAACACCACCAAAACCCGGAACATTACTCAGTCATGAGTGATCTCAGTTCTAAACAAGGCTTTATCTCTTTGTGCTATAGCTGACTATGACTGTTGTGATCTAATTACAGAATCTATCCAGCATAACAAATCCGGTACCAGGGTAGACGTGATAGTGGATGGAGTCCCTGTAAGTGATGTGGAGTGGAACCTAAATGAAGATGACACTATGGAATGCTGATTTTTAGGTCAGATTGCCAAAAGGCATGCTAAAAAAACAGACTTTTTTAACCCTGGTGCCTCATATGTGGAATTAAGTAAAAGAGGTAAATGTTGTAGCTGTGAGTGTTGAAATGTTATAAATTAGTAAAATGAACACAGGATATATTACTTTGTTTTATTTATTTAAACATTAAGCTCTTGCGTTTAATGCCATAAAGCTGCTCACTGCACCTTTCTGCGCAGAACATAAGACTGATGCATGCTTCATAAGAAATGGTTTGTGAAGTACACAATTGTGCTTTGTCTAATTGTGGGCCAGATACAAAACTGAACATGAAGAAGTGAGAATGAGGAAGGTAGCACAAGAGACTAGGCAATCGCACAGTAAATTTAGAAAAATGATGACAGATCCAGAATATGACTGATGCTGTCTCTATTTAAATCACAATTTAGGAAAACATGAAAAGGAACAAATACAAAGGAAATTATATAATCAGAGCATGATTCAATGCATTATAAAAGGTGTACCTTTCCATTACCCATGGGGTCATTATGGGAACAAAGGAAGTAACCTGAATGCAGTAGCTGAACTAGAGTGACAACATTGTACTCTGGAAGTGAGCATGCTGGGAAATGTTTATGTGAGAATAAAGACAATACAGTGAAGTGTTTTGTGCCTGAAGAATGGTGTCCTCTCCAGAATTATCCACTGTTTAACATAAATGAATGTACAAATGTATTTACAACAGAGATAACATCCACAATGCCTTGAAAAAGGTATGTGCATAAACATTTTTCAGACTACACTAAACTGATGATGCCAGGCAGTGGATAATGAGCTGTGATCCAACATACAGATGCTCATATGACTATAGTACTTTAAGAAGGTGTTTATAAATTACAGAACTGATGATATGTTTTTCTTGAGATGTCCTAGCCAAACTGGTATTCTTACTATCTTAGGCAGTATAACTACAACATGCCCTTAATGCTGATACTGCAACTTAGGAGGTATTTGTGTGTGTTTTACCTACTTCTGTTAGTACTGTGTGTATTAGTAGCATAATTACAGATGGCAACAAAAAGGTCTGACAAACCAACAGAACATATCTTTGAATGTGGGAAGTACATTCCTATTAATAACACTAAGTACACAACCTAAGAAACAGTCCTGCAGATTACCATTTAAAATAAATTAAAAGCATAGATTGATTGTTGTAAATTACTGAACATCTTTGGTAATGTTAACTGTGCTAATTAAGCTGAGTTTTAAAACAATGGATCCAGGCTTCTTATGTTGCCCTTCCAAGTAGAGAAGCAGGTGTTCTGAACTTTACAAGAACAATACCTGTCCCTGTTTTGACCAATGCCAAAGTAATTCATTTAGCTGATGTTCATGCTGTTGTGCAGCTATTCATTTTTGTGTTATGTATTCTAAGCTCAATATCAATATTTTATGGCAAACTACTCATTCTAAAGGTGCTTAATCTTGTTGACTTTTCTATTTCCTTTGCAATAATGTCAGTATAACTGAAATTAGGTGTGCTGCTATAATAATATTAAAATTATGTGCATTTTGACCACTTCCTCCATAATATCTGCTCTTGTTTTCCTTAAAGTATTAATATAAATAATATTATATTTATGTACATTCTGATATGTGGGCAGCTCCAAAGATAGCAAAAAATGTCCCCTTCATAATTAAGGCTCATTTAAAAAGACCTAAGCATCTAACAATTTATACAGAACCAAAGGATAATGAAGACATGTAGAACAAGAACCTTGGTAAAAATTATACATATGTCTATGCATGTAAACCAGAATGTAACTCACTGTGTATGTGTGAATACACAATAACACATATCCTTGTATTACTACAAAAATTAAAGACAGCCATTTTAAAAAATAAATAAGTAGGTTAGAATCTTTACCACCTTTGTTAGAAAACTACAGTTATATTTGTCCAGAAATAACTATGACTTTGCATTAAACATTGGATAATAAGGCCCATCCCTATAATAACAGGTAAACGAATGCAAATCCAGACCTTTAGCTCTAATGTAGCTAATTTTCTCAGAGTCTCATTCTGTCTTAGCATTTGCATACTCATGCTACATAAAGTTGGCTCGAGTAACAGATTCAATCCTCTTATGACAGGAAACATAAAGAAGCTAAAAGCTCTATTATAGTCCAGGGCTGACCACTGCTTTTCCTAATATGAGACTAAGGAGATAAAGCCATAGGCTAAGTTCAGTCGCTGAGTCCAGGGTCAGAAATCTTATCAGTTGCAAATAAATCCACATTTTCTATGCATCTGGTCTGAAGACACATCGAAATGCATTGTAAGACGCAAGAAGGATAAAAAAACTAAAGGTAATGCTACTCAATGCCAGAAGTCTAAACCTCAAGATGCACGCACTCGAGGCTCTCCTCAGTATGGAGAAAATCGATGTCTGTGCAGTAACAGAAACCTAGTTCAAGACTCCTGAGAGCACCCCAGCACTACCAGGTTATAACTCATACCATGCGTTTCGGCCCCAAAACTCGGACCGAAGCACAAAAGGAGGGGGAGTATCTATATTCATCAAAGATACCTACACCTCCAGGTTAGTGGCACTGCACGAAGCATCGGAAACCATCCATGTGCAACTAACAGCGGGCAAAACTGCCTTTCAGTTTGTAGCCTGCTACAGAACACCCTCCCTATTACAGGAACCCCACTTGGCATTCCTGAGAACACTGGAGAATATGAAGATCTCTTCAAACACTATGTTATTGGGTGACTTCAACTACCCAAGCATTGACTGGGAAAACTACTCAAGCACAAACACCCTCGCCCAACAGTTCCTTGAATTTATAAACTCTAACACAATGGAACAACTGGTCACCACTCCCACAAGTGGGAACAACATATTGGACCTGGTCATCACCAACATGGGGACTCTATGTTCCACACCAGAGGTAAACCCCTCATTGGTAAGATCAGACCATAAACAAATTTCCCTGGACATCCATATCCTGTCCCCAACCCCAGCCAAGGAAATCACTGTAAAGAATTTCTCAAAAGCTAACTTTGCACTTCTCAAGACTGAGGTGGAATCCTTCAAAGCCCCTGGGCCAGAGGATAATACAGCCCAATCTGCAGAATCCTTTACAAATGCATTCTATGAGCACCTGCAGGAATGCATGGATCGTGCTATCCCAAATAAAACCAAGACTCACTCCTCCAAAAACAGGAGACCGGTCTGGTGGACCCCGGCCATAAATAAGCTATACAACAGAAGGAGGAAGCGACTACATGACAGAGCAAAATCCCAAAAAGGGAAGGCATCTCTGATCAGTATTAGCAAGAAACTTCGATCCCTCATAAAATCATCAAATGCCAGCTTCGAAAGAAGAATTGCCCTAGACACTAAAGATAATCACAAGGCCTTCTTTAGTTATGTCAGGAACATGGGCGGAAACTCCCAGATATGCTCTGAATTGTTGCATAACGGTACAAAATATACCGAACCTACAGACATAGCCAACATCCTGGCAGACAGATTCAGTGCAAACTCCCCCCCCTTCCCCCCCAAAGGAGCAAATGCCTATCCCAACTGAATGTAACCTCCCTGACATCACAGATGCACAGGTGAAATCTGACCTCTCCAAAGCAAAAAACACAGCATCTATGGGACCGGACGGTGTCCCAGGCTGTGTCTTACACGAGCTCCAAGAAGAACTGAACCCTCACATTAAGTCACTGTTCAAACTTAGCCTTACTACAGGATATGTACAAAAAGAATGGTGTACAGCTACAGTGGTCTCACTCCACAAAGGTGGTGCCACAACGGACCCCAGAAACTATCACCCCATAAGCCTGACTAGTCTGGTCTGTAAAGCTATGGAGCGTATTATCATGGAACTCATAAACAAAGACATTGGGAGCCTCCAGACACTGGACCCTACCCAATTCGGCTTTGTTAAGGGCAGATCTTGCCTCTTAAACCTAGTTGATTTCTTTGAAACAGTTACCTAAGCCATAGATGAGGGTAAGGTAGTCCACACAGCCTAACTGGACCTCACAAAAGCCTTCGACACAATACCCCACTCGGGCATCATAAATAAGCTTACCAGCTTAAATATCAACCCCTATATCACAAGATGGGTTGCAAACTGGCTCAGAGATAGAACCCACATGGTCAGAATTGCAGGTGCCATGTCCGAATCCAAACCAGTTACAAGTGGCATCCCACAGGGCTCAGTTCTGGGACCTCTCTTGTTCGGTATATACTTCTCTGAGGTTCAGGCTAACACGGGGGGGATTATGGCTGACAAAGTTCGCAGATGACTGCAAACTGGGGGCCATAATCAAATCTCCAGCTGACACAAGCATCCTCCAAAAGGGTCTCACAGAGACTGATGCTTGGTGCCAAAGTCACGGCCTCAAGCTAAATGCTAAAAAGTGCATAGTCATTCCCTTTGGGAAAAACAAGGTGCCCACAAATTACCACATAGGTGGTAATCCATTAAGTACGGAAGAAGTAATTAGAGATTTGGGGACCAACATAGATAGTAATCTCTCGTTTGATAATCACGTTGCCAAAGTGGTTAGAAAGACCTTCTATATAGTCCACCTTATCACGAAAGGGTTCTCATCTAGATCAAGAGAGGTCATTGTGCCCCTCTACTCATCACTCATCAGGCCCATAACTGAATACAATGCCCCTTTTGGGATTTACCTTACCCGACACCTGCAGGAACTGGAGAGACCTCAAAAGTACCTCACCAAGAGGATCATGGGCTACAAACAGATGTCCTATGCAGCTCGACTAAAGAAACTCCAGCTCTACTCAGCTGCTTACCGCCTACTCAGAGGCGATCTATGCCTGATGTACAAAGCCATGTCAAACCCAGAATTAATGGACATGCTCCACCTCAAAAAATCCAAGTCTCTTAGAGCTACACACTCCAGGGACCTAAATCTCAGCACAAAAATAAATAGGACATGCTGGAGGGACAGATTCATTTCCCAGAGGCTCCCCTCACTCTGGAATAGAATCCCAATTCATGTTAGACATAGCCCCTCGCTGACCCTCTTCAAGCGAAATCTGGACACGTGGATGGGAAATCGCAAATTCACCCCTGGGATCTCTTATGTGTCCTGCTAGACAGAGGCACATTAAACTAATCTTAAAAGGGTACCTTCTGTGACCTACTTTACAGAGGCACAGTAGGCTAATCTAATAGGGTGGCGGAAGCCAAATACACTATGGCTAGGCTTATGAATGCCCTAGGGCAGATAGCCTAGTATCTACCTATGAACCTAAGAATGATTTCCTGGTTTAGTGTAATTTCTCAGTAATTAATTTTCTTACTGGCTTATTGAAGCTGCCTATTGTACTAGTCATTTTAAGAAGCCAGTTTCTTCCCATTGATACTTGTTAAAGGAAGGGAGCATTCTTGGTTTTGGTGATATTGAGAAATAGCCTGTCAGAGGGCAACCTGAATGTTATGGTTACAAATGCAGTGATATAACACTTGGGAAGGAGTTTTGGAAGCAGCACTCCCACATTCTGGAAGAAACTGCTTCTTCTTAAGCATTGCTGAAAGCTTTTCGCAATAATCTGAAACAATACAAATCCAAAGACTGATCTTTGAAAAGTTCTTGGAGGTAGAACTAAGTCTGAGTCTTGGATGCATAGTAGAAAGATACTTGCTTATCAAGTCCGCCACTGACATCACACATCAGGTTATAATACATGCCTTCACTTGCAAATATTAGAAACACCTCAAAAAGGACCAGTCCATTGTCATGAATGACTGGTCTGTTTTTTTTTTGGGCTGTTTTTCTTGTTGCTTTATAATTTGTAGAAGTTTCTAATTCTTAATTTACCTGTTGATCTCTACATTGTATTCCAGATATCAAGGGTCTCACTTACTAATATCCATAAGTAATCTGACCATTGGTCACCCTATTTTCAACTAGTAGGCACTCTACTTGAATTCAAATCATGATCCCAGACCTCAAGGGGAAAGTTATGAAGACTAAGTGTCTTCTTATTGCATGAAGTTTATTTATCTCCCACCTCTGCAAATACTTAGCAAGTAGAGGGAGATTTCCAAAGAGTAGCTTTACGGCATAATGCAGACCTTAAAAACAGACCTCAGGGATTATTAAGTTATTGCCCCTGTTTTGATTACAGGCCTAATACTGATTGTTCGCTGTGAATATCCTTCACAATGTATTCCACCTTGCAGTCACAGACTAGGAAGACCAGTTGAGACATACTCTCCGTTGAAGTATTACAGGCTGATTTAATGCTGTAGTCCTTGATCTCAGAATATAACATTTAATTATCTTTCCAACCAGTATTCCTAAAAAGTGACAAAGCCCATCTCCACAGCTCCACAGTTTGTAGACTACTCCCCCAGATTTTAAGTCATCATGAAGGTGTGCTATCTCTCTCTACTCCTTCCGCTAAGATATTTCAATTAGTTGCGATGGCTGCTGTCAGTCAGAAAATTCTAAATCCTGATTCTAAACTGCAACTCCATAATTAGTGGTGTCACTGAAGTTCACATCCTTACTGTAATAAGTTCATTTAGAGGCCCTCACCTTAGGCAATCGCGTAGCTTGATTTATGTATTGTAAATTGAGACATTAGAGGGTCATAAAGGTGTCCCCCACTCCTCACATAATTATTCCCAGGCAGTCAGTACAGGCCCAGCTAGACCACTCACAATCAACCTTTCTCCTTGCCAGACAGTTAATCTGATTAAAGTCTGTGTAAGCTTTATAATCTGAAACAGAACAACCGGTTTGTTTAGTTCTGCTGTATCAGCATTTTGCCATACAATAAATTTTCATTTATGTAACTTCTCTCATCACTGTTTATGCCTCCCTACCATTTGTTATCAGCCTTGCCCAATGCCCCACCCCAATCCATCTAAATTTGATGGAACAGAGATAGAGGTCATCCAGTATGATGTCATGCTGATGGCAAGGAAACTTTGCACTGGGCCTCCTTTTAAGTCTATAATTGCAGATGTTAACACTGTTCATGTTTTTTTGCTTCCATATGCATTCCTTCTATTATCTAATAAAGTACTCTCCCATTACTTGTTTACTTGGATGAGAGCCCTGAGCCTCTTCTGGGGCTGATACCCAAGTAGGAAGAAATCCACAGCTTCTCTCAGGAGAAGGAAAACTGACAAGAGCTGCCAGATTCTCCCACACTGCTACCCTAGGAGGACCTGACTCACTAATCAGCTCAAGTCACTGGCATTAAGTACTGAAGTCTTCCCGTTTGCATTAGACAGCTGTATTTATTGTGAGATTGCTAGTATGATAAGATCGACTAGACACAAGTGTTGATTTCAAGTTGAACTCTGAACTAATGAGGTCACACTCCCTATATATTTAAGCCAGTACTGTCTGGAGTGCTGCTATAAATATTTCAACAGGAATTTAAAAACTGCAGAAGGGAGGTTCTGTTTTTTTCTGTGTGTGTGTGTGTGTGTGTGTGTGTGTGTGTGTGTGTGTGTGTGTGTGTGTGTGTGTGTGTGTGTGTGTGTTTGATAGAAAAGCATGTACAGGGATTAGTAAATGGGGGACAGTGAGTGGTGAATATCTACACAGGTTATGGGGATGACGAAAAGCTACATCTGATGTTTAATGTATAGAAATCTTACTGTATATAATTTAATATTAAAATAACTCTAAAGACAATGTACATGTGCATATAATATAAAGTGGATGTAAATACAGAGCAGAAGGATTTGAGGATCATCATAACAACTTCATTCAGCCTATTGCAGGCAGATAGCTGAGAAGGCCAGTTAAATGCTGGGTAGGGCAGTCACATAAACTAAATTCACAGTACCAAAGATACTTATAGTCATTTATAGGTCTCTTGTTAAGCACTCAATAGAGCACTGTGTTTCATTAAAGATATCATTAGCCATCCAAAATCTTAATTATTATGACATACTGGCAGCCCTGTCTCAGTACTTCATTTCTTATAGACTCCTACATGGGGATCTGTATTTAGGCTTTCAAGCCACAAACAAGACAACTCTCTTTGTTATTTTATTCCTTTGCAGAACAAATGATTCCTTGAATACTTGGTTAAAGGAACTAAACCTTCAACAGATAAATAAGACTTGTTGGCTTGACAACTTCATATCCCAACATATTCCCCACCTCTGGAATAAACTTTCACTACATGCCAAGCAGAGTAGCAACCTTGCTTTCTTCAATTAAATCAAGATAATTGGATGAGCACTGTCAAATTCTCTAAATGTCTTGTAAATTCCCTTAATATCTTTTATTCTCCTCCTGGAGGCTGGAATGAACTTAAGGATATGCGTTATTAGCTAAACATGTAATGGTTTGCAGACTGATTGTCTAGTACTTACCTATGAACCAACAAACCTCTCTTCTCTGTATCATTCTGGTTATTAAGAGATGAGCTTTGAAATCTGTATATAGCCTTGATAGACCATATGTCAGTCCTATTACACATTCACAATTGCAGGGGTATCACAAATACCTACTCAAGGGACCTCAAACTCATTTTGCAAAATTAACAGAACATGCTGGAGGGATAGGTATGTATCCCAGAGAATACCATTTCTATAGATTCATCTCTCCCTTCAAATAAAGCACCTATTCAAAATAATTTCGATGACTGGATGGGTAAAAGCAAATTCACTCCATGTTAGAACCACTGACCCTCATGGATAGGGAAAACATATACTTACCCCAACATATACCCGTTCAGTTGATATTTGGATGTTTGTATTACAAAATATTAGGGCTAATAATAATTACCATGGGACTAAAGAGGTAGACTTCTTAAAATCCTCAGAGATACATAGCCTTGCAAGTACCTATGAACTTGTGAACCTATAAGATCAAGACTCAAAGTTATTTAAGGTGTCTGTTCAGCAGAGTGAGATGCTTGAATAATAGCACATGCCCAAAGTTTACATTTATCCATGAGGTATAGTGATATTAGAGCTGGTTATAATTAGTGCAGGAGCATGGCTGGTGATGAACCCTGAATGAAAGCATTAAAATCTTGCTTCCACAAGAAGAAAGACCTAACCTGAAAAAGCTAGTTGATCAATTTAGCTGTGATTAACTCATTTTCTGACAAAGTGGGTTTTGGTGGACTGTAATGGAACTGTTAGTAAACTGTGAAAGGTGTAAAGAAGATGTACATCAATCTGGTAAGAAGAAAACAATATTTATGTGAAAAAAGCAAATTTTTTCAATATATATTCTAGAAGAGATAAGAAAAACATAAACGAGAAACCATGAGTGATGAGAGGAGATAACGTGTAAAGTTGAATTGGAAATTAAGGATTTGAAATGAAGAAGCAAGAAGAGACATAAATAACAGATAAAACAGTATTGCTAAGGAATGATTGGAGGAGCTGGAGTTTATTCTCTGACAGGGTGGTGGGTGACATGGCATGCCTAACTGGTTGGCAGACATTAAAACAGTGGAGGCTTTTACAAGGGACAGAGAAAAATGGATGGACAGATTTGGCTTCATGGTGGATATACACAGTTAGACAGAAATAATTGACTATCGTGAAACAGGAGAGTGGATTTCAGCTTTACACAAATGGAGGAGTAAGGCAAGCAAGACAAACTCCATTTCACATTCTTGAGCATTCTGAAACCTTATATAAAAGCAATGACACCCACCATCCCAGGGAGAGAATGCTGGGAGACATGATGCTTTCATCATATCTGGACAATGTTGCCACTTGAACACTGTCATGTCTTTTTTCCAAAAAAGTCCAAGGAGTACATGGAAGTTGTATTACATGTTCAGTGCCACACAGTATCACGGAGTTCTGACTCTGCTCTCATCAATCATACAGAGAAGGAAGAAGAGCGCTGTCACACTCAAAGGTTAACCATTTTTGCCAGCCTGGCCTTGTTTTTCTTCTGCCACATCCATGACAGTATAACAATCCCAAAGCACAAAAAGGGTCTAGTTTGTTAGACAATCATATAGTTTAAATAAATGTTTAAAAAGACTTCTATGAAATTGTTATAGGAACGTGAGTGGTCAGTTTAATATTCACATTACAAAACACCAAGATTCCCTGTGGTTATATACTCCATGTTTACTGTCCGGGATTTGCAAGGTGAAACCATTGAGGACAGTATGACTGAGAGCTGTGGTTTAACCTTTAATCTTTGTCCTATGTGATGCTGAAAATAGTGTATATTGGCTTAAAAACCTGACCTTCAACAGCATGCATAGGCTAGCTTTGTGTTTTATGATTATTTATGGTTCTTAACTGGATTAAGCAGGACATTTTGAAATCTATATTACCTATGACAGGGTGCCTAGAGAGGAGTTGTGGTATTGTATGAGGAAGTCAGGAGTGTCAGAGAAGTATGTAAGAGTGGTACAGGATATGTACGAGGGTAGTGTGACAGCAGTGAGGTCTGCGGTGGGAGTGATGGATGTGTTTAAGGTAGAGGTGGGGTTACATCAAGGATCAGCTCTGAGCCCTTTCTTATTTGCAATGGTGATGGACAGGTTGACAGACGAGATCAGACAGGAGTCCCTGTGGACTATGATGTTTGCAGATGACATTGTGATCTATAGTGAGAGTAGGGAACAGGTGGAGGAGACCCTGGAGAGATGGAGATATGCTCTAGAGAGAAGAGGAATGAAGGTCAACAGGACTAAGACAGAATATATGTGCGCGAATGAGAGGGAGGATAGCGGAATGGTGAGGATGCAAAGAGTAGAGGTGGTGAAGGTGGAGGAGTTTAAATACTTGGGGTCAATAGTTCAGAGTAACGCTGAGTGTGGAAGAGAGGTGAAGAAGAGAGTATAGGCAGGATGGAGTGGGTGGAGAAGAGTGTCAGGAGTGATTTGTAACAGACGAGTACCTGTAAGAGTGAAAGGGAAGGTCTACAAGAGGGTATTGAGACTAGCTATGTTATATAGGTTGGAGACAGTGTTGGAGACAGTGGCATTGACAAAAAGAAAGGCGTTAGAGCTGGACGTGGCAGAGTTAAAGATGTTAATATTTGCACTGGGTGTGACGAGGATGGACAGGATTAGGAATAAGTATATCAGAGGGTCAGCCCAGGTTGAAAGGTTTGGAGACAAAACCAGAGAGGCAAGATTACATTGGTTGGACATGTGCTGAGGGGGGATGCTGAGTATATTGGGAAAAAGATGCTAAGGATGAAGCTACCAGGTAACAGGAAAAGAGGAAGGCCTAAGATAAGGTTTATGGATGTGGTGAGAGAGGACATGCAGGTGGTTGGTGTGACAGAGCAAGATGCAGAGGACAGGAAGAAATGGAAACAGGTGATCCACTGTGGCGACCCCTAACGGGAACAGCCGAAAGAAGATGATGACATTAAGCTATGAAGTAAGTGCATAGAGAGGACAGCTATGATATAAAAATAAATACATAGCATGCACTATATCACAAAGTGCAATCAGTAATCTAATGACACTAATATAATGAGACAGATAATCATAATTTTCAGAAAACAGGTACTTTCTATGAGGTGATTTTGAGGGATATAAGGGAAAAAAGGATAACCCTGTTTTCCTAGCTCTGGTTCAAATATATGAAGGTTCAAATTTATGAGAACAACAGGTTAAACTGCCAACTCAGTTTTCAAAAGTATTTTTGTAATGGGCAACTCCGATGTAACTCCATGTGAAGGACCTTTACCCTGTACACCCACTTGCTTATATACATATATATAATACCTTTCTCTGTCATGGATTAACACTTAGCCATAGTTCCTATAAATTCAAAGGCTTTACCTGGTGCCATTCATATAATGCAGTCTGTTCCAACGTGAGTCTACAAACATGCTGTATTGTTAAAATACTCCTTGAAAAATGCTGTCAGAGGCTAGAAGCCTAAAAGTAATTAATGCTAAATTTTGCCAACAAAGCAGACAACCTGCGGTGTGCCCTGTGGTGTGCACTCTTCTCTGCTCCAGCAGGTAGGATGGAAAGAGTCTCCCATCAGAAGATGATAAGTAATTTGCTGACAGTAAACTCAACAAGTTAACCCCTTGTTGAACAACATTCCTACTGATCTTGCAGGTAACACCTCAAAGCAAGTATTTTTGCATGGGAGAAACTCCCTGCAATCCCCCATGCAGGATGATGTATCCATTCCCTCACTTATAACTCTTCAGTTGCACGACTCTGGTGCTATAATGCATTTCTCACTTATAACTCTTCAGTTGCATGACCATGTTGCTATGATGCATTTCTCACTTATAACTCTTCAGTTGCACGACCCTGGTGCTGTGATGCATTTCTCACTTATAACTCTTCAGCTACACAACTGTGGTGCTGTGATGCATTTCTCACTTATACCTCTTCAGTTGCACAACTTTGGTGCTATGATGCATTTCTCATGAGCTTCCCTTTTGCAGTATAGTGGAGAATGCAAAATCATACATGGATTGTTCAGTTCAAGAAGATGGGATTAGGCAGTCTGCATTCCATGAAATACTATTCATTTAATATTAGAGCTTCCAAAGGTGAGAACAAAAGAGGACATACTACTGAAGGTGATGAGGTCTTTTAATAAGGATGCTATAAGCATGTTTTCAGACTGTCTGCAGAGCTGGACAACTTCTATATAGCTAGTTATGTCTTAGTGCTGGCAGCTAGTCAGATTAAAATATTCCTTGGACTGCTAGGAGACACGACTATCAATATAGGCTTCTATGACTCATGCAAGCAAAGTTAAATACCAGAAATGTTATGGGAGTTAGTATTTTATGGGTTCACATCTGCAGCATATTTTAGGATTTACTAATCAAAGCTATGATTTGTAAACTGGTTGTTAGATTGCTGTGACAACATTAATTTACCAGTTCCTATATGATCCCAGAATGGATTGCCTGTGAAAATTAATCCAGTAGTAGGTAGCTGTTCCATAAAACATGAACTGCCATTCTAAGACTGTTACCTTTGCATCTCTTAAAACACTTCACACCACAGAAGCAACTCACCTGTGTGAGGACAGAAATTTGCAGGGGACATGGTTATCACTTGCTGGCTATGCTAATAACTTTGAACTGCCAAAACTGAACAATGGTCATGAACAACTCATCCATGTAGAGGAGAAGAAACCTTTTGACTGCCTCATTTCTAGACATCCCTTGACTCAGTCAGGTATGTAGGGTGTAATGCTTTACAGCCTAATACCTACCCATTGTTGTTTTGTGAGACAGTAATATTAATTGCATGCCTTTTCCCCTTTACTCCATAATTTAAGCAGTTCTGATCAAGGCATGGAAACAGCACTCAGATCTATTCTACTAACTACATTGTGGCTGACATGCACCTTTGATTCTATGTTCACAAAGCTGGTCTCTCTTTCTGTCATATACACACATGCATGTTTGTACACACACACACACACACACACCCAAACACATGCACACACACACACACACACACACACACACACACACACACACACACACACACACATGCACTCACTCTCTCTCTGTCTTTTTATGTGAAAATAGCTACCATTGCATTAGGATATGTTGACAGCCAGCAAAAGTGGTCTATTGGCACATGCAAGTCTAAAAGCACTTGCTCTTCATGTTTAAATTCTTAGCATACCATTATGATTAAGTATACAATGTCCTAAGAGTCAGTCACTTCCCTTTAGCTGTTTGGAAACCATCTGCAAAACTGCATTGTTAACAAAACTGAAGTGGCTTACCATCTGAAGTGAGAATAAAGAAGTTAGTTCCCTTTTTTTGCTTTAAAAGTGAGATTCATGCCAAATTTGTCAGCTGACAAGGTCAGATCTATTATGCATTTTTCACAATCTTTTGTTTTTTGGGGTTTGTTTAGCTTCCACAAACTCAACAAGGGATAGATGCTCAAACAACATCACATGTATTAACCTTATAATCGGTAATTTCCTCTTTAATCTCATAACAATATGGAGCTCATAGTCAGTTTGTGACTGCTTTATATTATTAGTCATTTTAATCAGCAATTATAAACTACATTTCACATCCTAGAAACATTCCTCTTAGTTATTGTTTAAGAGCTACAACTTCTTACAGATGAAAGGCATTCTTTATTTTAATTTTCAGATTTTCTGTAAATACTGACTGTATTTACACTCAGCATTCAAGTTCTCCCCTGCAAATGTTTCAGAATTTATTCTGTGCACTTACTCTGCCAGTTTACATTCTTTATACACCACTTATTGGGATCATGTTTGTTAATATTTACTACATATACTTGTAGAAAAGCTGAGAAATGTGTGCCAAAACTCAGCCTCAATAAGGGGAGGTTGACTTATTACCAGGAATTACAGTAATTAAAGGAAGAAGCTGGTGCCTTGTCAGTAAAAAAATAAAAAAGCCAGCAAGAGAAACACTGTACCTGAAGAGAAGAGTGTGTAATATGTATCATGCTCAATGCTATATTTCAGACGCTTGGGAGACAATACTTGGTGTATATATGTTTGCCACTTGTATTTTCCATACCAGGTACACAGTCTCACATAGCACAGCAAAATACACATCTTGTCAGCTTCACAGTCAGTTCAGTAATGATTACTAGATTCAGTACTGCCACATGCATTATGGGTAAAACCCCTATAGGGTTTACACAGGCAGAACCGGTCTATCACTGATTGCACTGATTGACAAAGTGATCTGATAGCACCACATCTCCTCTCCTTGGAGAAAAAAATGTAATTCTCTTTTCATAGGTTCATAGGTAGTTACTAAGCTATCGGCCCTAGGTCCCATACAAGCCTAGCCAAAAAATGTACCCTGGCTTTCGCTACCCAAGAAAATAATTTTCTTGTGCCCCTGTCAAGCAGAGCCACAGAAGTGATCCCCGGGGTGAATTTCCCATTTCCCATCCAATCATCAAGATTTTTCTTGAAGAGTACTAATGAGGAGCTCTGTTTGACATAGATAGGTAGTCTGTTCCAGAGTATGGGAAGTCTCTGGGACAGGAATCTATCCCTCCAGCATGTTCTGTTTATTGTGGTGACAAGGTTTAGGTCCCTAGAGCGTGTAGCTCGGAGGGATTGGGATTTCTTTAAGTGGAGCATGTCCAACAGCTCTGGGTTTGACATAGCTTTGTATGTTAGGCAGAGATCGCCCCTGAGTAGGTGATATGTGATGGAGTAAAGCTGTAGTTTTTTGAGACCGTCTGCATAGGGCATCTGTTTGAGGCCAGTAATCCTCTTTGTGAGGTATTTCTGTGGTCTTTCCAGTTGTTGTAGATGTCTTGTGAGGTACATACCAAAAGGGGCGTTGTACTCTATAATGGGTCTAATGAGTGATGAGTAGAGGGGAACAATGACCTCCTTTTTTCTGGATGAGACTCCTTTTGTGATGAGATGAGCCATGTAAAAGGATTTCCTGACCACTGTGGCGATGTGATTATCAAAGGAGAGACTACTGTTCACCTGTGTCTCAAGGTCTCTTATCACATTTTCGGCATTAAGTAGACTACCAGCTATGTGGTAGTTCATGGGTACAGAGTTTTTACCAAACAGGATGACAATACACTTTTTGGCATTGAGCTTCAGGCCATGGCTTTGACACCAGGTATCTGTCTCAGTGAGGCCCTTTTGTAGTTTGTCCGGTAGCATATTCTATACATTTGTACATCCAAGCATTTGAAAGCATATTTTCTATTCTGCTTTAAAACTTTACCATTTTGGAACTCTACAGTATCAAAAATCACTTACATTACTGTCTACAAATATACGTTTTATACTAAGAGAAAATATTTAGGCTTTCACTGACTTTAAGTGTGCTTTCTTGTTAGTAGTCCTTTTATTACTTTTTATAATTTATAACTTATTTTTGTAATTGTTTTGTAATTTATGTTTGTATGTTTCAGAACCATCACAAATCTTGGTACCTTACTGGAAGTCAATTAACATGCCTGTATTTAGTCACTTGTCTCCTTTGCATAAAATGTCACTTTTGAGAAATAACCTTTAGGCAATATGTCTCTCTTGTATGATAAGACCAGTTTGGCCATACTTCTAAACCTCTAAACCTCTTACGTGAGAAATCTGGCAAAACACAAAAAAATGGAGACAAGGCACAAAAATAGGGACAGATTTTAAATATTACTCTTATAATCATAGAAAGTTGCTAGAATTAAAAAAAAATGTGTTGGTATGCATTTTAAAAGATATGAAGTCTGAAATTCAAATGTATTGTCATTATTGTCTTCAATCCTCAATGATTTGCCAGACAACCACAGTATTTATTTATTTATTTATTTTATATTTGTTTACCAAGAAAGCCCAATGGCAGAGCCCATTTTCAGAGGAGGCCCAGGGAGAAAAGATCCACAAAAAGTGACCACATTAGTAACAGTAAATACAGCATGGCAAACAATATATACAACATAAGTTTCAGTAGATACAAGTCTAACTGTAGATACATCAGATATTAAACTAAAGATAGTGATATTATTAACATAGAACCTATGAGTATTCATTTTCATTTGTAAAGGGAAAATAATTCTAGCTTTATCACACATTTAAGAATAAAAAGAAAAAAAAAAGAAAAAAATCATAATATAAATAAGATCACTTTCAATAGACAGGCTGAATAATTAACGGAGAGTGTACTTATGATAACAGGAGATCAGCCAGGCATGTTGCATAAGCAGAGCCAAGTGTACGTTAGATAATTTTTGAGTAGTTTTTTTTTAAACTGGTAAGTGTTGTCAGTAGTTCTAATATTATAGGGAGTGAGTTCCAGGTTTTTGAAATATAGGAAGGGTATAAGGAGTCTTCTGCAGTGTTGTTAGTTTTAGAGACATGTAGTAAAGATTTATTTGATGATCGTAGTATTCGAGTGTTACAGTAAGGTTGTAGTAAGCTTTGTTGAGCTGGAGTTTTTTCAGGATTATAGAGTAATTTGTGAGCTATGATTAATTGTTTGTATGCAAGAAGCTGAGGTAGTTCAAGCCTGGTGAGTTTTTTGAGGGCTAGATAGTAATGTAATCTGTGTAAAGATCTAGTAGCAAATTTAGCTATTTTGTTGTAGCATGTATTTAATTTATCTAAATATGTTTTTTTTGAGGTTGATAAAGATGGGTGAAGCATACAATAGAGTTGCTAGTAGGTGAGTTCTGGCTATGGCAGCCCTCGAGCAGTCTGTTAAAAAAATTTGATTTCTGTAAAGAGTGCCCATTTTTTGTGGACTTTTTTAATTGTTTGTGATATATGCAAGTCAAATCTTAGCTTATTGTCTACAGTGACTCCTAGTAGTTTGGTGGATGGTTCAGGTGTAACTATTGTGTTGTTATTTATGAAGAACAGATCAAAAATATGAGACAAAAATATTGATGTTCTGCAAAATTCTGGACAGTTGAGAGCTATGAGTAACCATCAAGCTTTTAAGACACTGATTCATGGTCTCTCACTTCTTTGGATTCTCCTGGTCATGACCTTTACTCATTTGGCACTAACAGCTATCTACTTGATTTAGACATCTTAGGAATAGCCTGGATATGCCATAAGTTCCAACTTACAACACTTCTGCCATCAAGTTAGATAATGTATGATCTTGGTTCTGTGAACACGTAACATGAGATGGAGCAACTAACCTGGATTTAAGTCAGGCAAGGAATGATCTAAATGTCTCTAATTACAGAAATATTATATAACTTATAGAAATATTTGTATTCAGATTTAGCTCTCCGCTCATGTTTTTTTATCTCCCTACCACTAACCACTCAGCTGTCACAAGCTTTGTTCCTCATTCACTGGGTCTACCCGACCTGCCTTAGCTTTACCTGGGCCCAACCTGACCCATGCTTAAGGCTCGTGAAGAAATCAAGGATGCTGGTGCAGCATTATACTGCAAGCTGGGTGGTGTACACTATTGCCCCCACAATTTTGTGGCAGCCTTGTAAGTTCCACAGTCATTGCCATGCATAACCTCTAAACCAAGTTGTTTTCTGTTTGCAGCACAGAGCTTACAAGCCTCCAAACACTGTAATTGAAGCAAGCCTAAGCCGACTCCCACTCCTCAGGATAGTCGAGCTATTGTTGGCCACTCACCGTCTTCCTTCTCTGCCCAGCCACTCTTACGGCCATGCCACTATTTAAACATGGGTCATCTGGGGGTTAAGTAAGGGCTTTATCCCTCTGTACCACAGGGTCAGAGAGCTCTCTGATCAGTTTGTTCCACAGTGTCATACTAAATGGTTTTAGGCAATACCTTTGTCTAAAGCATTGGGATGATTATTCAAATGTACCTTCCCAACATTAGCTATGAAGGACTCACTCTAGCTGCACTGTGTGGCATTGCTCTGTAGGACATTTTAACTAAGTGCCGGCTTGTCTGGTTAAGAATTTCATTATCTGTTTGTACTGTTCTCTCAACAGCATCATTTACTTATGAATAATATGGCCTTTGATGCTATTCCCCATGCTAGAATTGTAAATAAGCTTAAAGACTAAACTGTTTTGAAGTATTTTTTTTCAAGTATTAAAGGCCTAAATATTGACCCTTAAGTTATAAAATGTTGAGCAAACTGTCTGACAGACAGAACTCATATAACTAAAGTAGCAGGTGCCATCTTTGAAAGCAAAAAGTTGACTAGTGAAATTTTTCAGGTATCAGTACTGGCACTTCTTCTTTTCGACATCTACTTCTCAGATCTGACACCCTACTCCAGACATATGGATAAATACATTTGCAGATGACTGTAAGCTGAGTGTTACCATTCACTTCACATTTAATACTAAGTTACTACATCAAGGGCTAAATAATGTATGTCAGTGGAATATTAGAAATGGGATTAAATTAAATACAAGGAAGTGCAGCATTGCCACCTTTGGTAAACAACTACTGACAGTAGCTTACAGTACAGATATTACACCACTCTTGACTGATACAGTCATCAAAGATTTCTGTGTAATTGTATACAACCCCCTATGCTTTGTCTAGTACGTAGCAACAGTAGTCATGAAATCCTTCTAAATAACCCAGGTGGTAACCAAAGGTTATGATTTGGTTCCAAAGAAGTTAGCATTCCTGTATACCCTGCCCTGATGAGAACAATTAGAGAATATAATGCCCCTTTTAGTAGGTATTTATCCAAATACACCAGAAAGCTAGAAAGACCCCATCCTCCCCCAAAAAAAATAAAATTTCCAAATTAAGTTCCCAAAAAGATTTGGATAATACAGCTAGTGACAGTAATCAGTGCATACAGTGCTTCCAAATGTAAGCACCAGAAACCCTGCAGTTTATAGAGCTGCATAGATTGTTAATAAAAAATGGAATATTCTGCGCAAATCATAAGGAACCCTATGCCCCTATAAAGTGCAAGGGTACTGGGATCCTGACTGATGTCAGACAGCAGAGCAGTGCTGGGCTAACCTTTCCAAGATCCACTGTTAGCCTCATAGCACTATGTAGCCCCAGGCAGAGTAGCCAACAGTCTGATGCTTACAGACGACCAACACATACTTAGCATGTTAGCGTGATGCATTCAATTTGTGAGAGATGTATGTACTTAAATAACATGGGGACAACTCTCTTGCAAAAAGGAAAAAAAGCACAGTTTGTGAGCACCACACTCTTCCTCAGTGCTCCACTAAAACACAAACTAAATCATCTGTAAAGCTTAAAAAGTCTTTGCCTAGGTCTGCTACACCCATTAAGACAAGGTGCCATGAAAGCTGCACACAACATCACCTATTAGTACATCCATAACAAAGAGTCACCAGGACATAAAACATCTTAAATCCACTATTACAAACCATGGAACAAATCAAAGTATCCTAGTGACTGGTGACTTGATAGTCAGACACAGAGATTCAGCTCTCACTAGATTGGACATGAACGGGGTGATGATGAGATATCTGTCAGGTGCCAGTATCTCTGACAATGCAATGTGCCTTAAGGCACAAAAACCTAATAAACTTGATATGGTGGTGATTCAAATGGGGTTTAATGACTTGGCATGCAGAACCTCGAGGGAAATGTAGAGAGACATGTCAGAACTCTCCAGGTGTGTCACAAATGCAGGTAATAACTTTGTCTTGAATGAAATCCTTCTTTCTCACACACTGATACTGAAGTACAAAGAAAAGATAACTGATTTCAACAATTGTCCAAATAGCTAGTATCATTCCAGGGGGATCCAGTATGTGTCAGCCTGGGATGCGATGCTTGATGTGCCTTGATGTGCTTTGCTAAGGGTGGTCTGCACCTTTTATTCCAGGGTTCCCATATACTGGCTAAAGCCCTTGCTGCTCCCACACAGATATAAGTCACAATGACTAGGACCAGTTATCACCTCATAGCCTGTTACAGGACCCCTCCCCCCATTTACCCTGAAAATCACATTAAGTTCTTGGTATACCTGAAGAACTTCCTATAAGCAAAACTTCATTATTCTAGAAGATTTTAACTGCTTGTCAATAAACTGGGACACCTATACTTCAAATGTAGTCTATGCCGAAAAGTTCATAGATTTAATAAACAAAAACTCCCTAAACCAGATGGGCAATGACCCACTAAAGGTCAATATGTCCAAGATCTGTTTTTTACAAACATAGTGTTTTTTTTACCATTTCCATGGAAGCTCACTGTCAAATTAAGGTCAACCATTAACTGGTAACCTTTACTTTTAAAATCTTTAAACCAATGGAGGGCAATGTCATGGAATTTAGGGATTTCAAATGTACAAATCTTCTTCAATTATGTGATGAAATATTCAAATTTAAGTATAATAGTATCATGCAAGACATTCATAGAGCAAGTAGCTATACAAAAAAAACTACACTTACCTAAATAAATGTATAAATCTAGCAGCCCCAACCAGATGATAATATAATGAGAAGTTTAATAGCAAATCATTCTGGTGGTCCACAAACATAAATAACCTATGCAAAAAAAATCCTTAAAGTATACAGCAAAGGAAATGACACTCAAATCAAAGTTAACACTAAGGAATTGTTAAATATAAAAATGCCATTAGGAAGATCAAGGCAGTCTATGAATGTAGGCTAGCATCAGAAGCTAATGATAATTATAAATCCTTCTTTAGCTATGACAGGAAACAGAAATAACAGCCAACATTGCTCAGAACCTAGTCAGAATGGTATTACCTATTCAGATGCTGTGCACATTGCCAACATACTAGCAATCAAATTCAGTGCAACCTTCACCCCAAAGACAACTATCTAAGGCCTGCTTATCCGTAAAGATCTGAGATCCCCTGCCCATCATCACTAAAGAACTTATACAGAAAGTGCTTTTCAAAACTAATAATACATTCTCTGTTTGACCTGATAATACACCTGGCTGCTTAATAACTAGCATTAAAGAGGCTTAAAACAATTCAACCTGAAACTAACCAGTGGCTTTATTCCAGAGGTGTGGTGTATAACACTTGTGATGCCACTTCACAAGGATGACCCCCACCACTGACCCCAGAAATTATAGGCCCATCAGTATGACAAGTCTCATCTGTAAAGCCGTGGAGCATTACATAACTGATTTGATTAACTATGATATTAAATACTAAAAATCTTATCATGCCTGACCTACATCAGTTTGGGTTTGTCAAGGGTAGATCCTGTTTAATTAATCTTTTTAACTTCTTTAAAAGGGTAACACAGGCTGTTGACACCAGTCATCCTGTACACACTGTCTACCTCGGCCTGGCCAAAGAATTTGATACCACTGATCATGCTAACATAATGTATAACTAAATGTGCTTCAGACAAATCCCCATGTAGTAAGATGGATAGCAAACTGGCTAAAACAGAACCCACAAAGTGGGGCAGCAGGGGCTTCCTCTGAGAGTATATAGTGGAATAGTGGTGTTCTTCAGAGCTCAGTATGGGAACCTCAGTGGTTTGTTATCCAATTTTTGGAACTACAGATCTCCATATCACAAACCATTATCTCTGGTTAACCAAATTTGTGGAAGACTTTAAACTGGCTCTCAAGTTCTCCATTAATGCCCAGGTTTTCTAGCACTACCTGGTGTGCAAATAACAGGCTTAAATTAAATGCATAAATGTGCAATATTTTCCTGTTTAGTAGCCCCCCCCCCCCCACACACACACACAGTTTATAGCCTAGACAGCACCCTACTTCAAAGTGAGGATGAAGTTAGAAACCTCAGAGCATGGGTTGATAATTCCCTGTCCTTTGATCATCCTGTTGCCATAGTGGTCAGGAAATCCTTCTACTTAGTGCAGCAAATTGCAAAGGAATATCATTCAGCTCTAAATATGTCTTTCCCCCGTATATTCTGCATTGATTAGGCCAGTCATAGAATACAATGTACCCTTTGGATGTACGTATCAAAGAACCGGAAATACTCCAAAGGGTCTTAATTAAAAGGATCAGTGGCTTAAGACCTCTAATCTACCAGAAAAGAGTAGTAGCACTGTCCCTTTATCCAATGTCCTGTAGACTCCTGAGGGGTGATTTTTTGTCTTCCACGTCATTAGAGATCCAGGATCTCTTGTATCTCCATAAATCAAACAATCCCACTAATACTAGGATGAGAGAGAAAACCTACATCAGCAGACAGGTTTGTTACACAATACCTTCATCACTTTTGAGACAACCTTCCAGTGCACAGTAAGCAGAGCAATACATTCCTGTGAATTCATTAAACTGCCTACTCATACAGCTCATACTAAAAGACCCTTCTCCCGCAATGTGCCTATTTCTGATTTAGAGCCATGCTAGTCAGAATGAGGTAAGACCTTATTACTGGCTACTTTGCATGTCTGTGAATCACATTTACTACCACAGCATCTAAATCATTGCTGATCTGTACATCACGGTAGTAAACTGCTGTCCCTGTAGATAGTGGCAGTCCCCTTCCAGTCACTCTCCCACATGTACAAGTACACACAACTTGAACACATACACACACTCACACACACCACAGTCCCTGTACCTGTCCCTAACTTACCTGCGTTTATGTTTTCACCAACCCTCATAATAGTTAAAGCACCATAGCAGCAGATAGCTATTATGCCCTGAGGTCTAGTGTATCCCCTCACCTCTGAGCCTTTTTCTACTGTTGATGTCCTTATGGAACTTAAAGAGTAATTCCTCCTGGTTTAGTATATCCTTCTACACTCTGATCCCCATACTGATGTTGGTTCTGTTACAGCACTTCTGTTTGAAAGTATTTCCTGGTGGTCTACTGGCTCCCCTACCCCCAATCCCTGTTATGCAGTCTGAATTCATTAAACTGCCTACTCATACAGCTCATACTAAAAGACCCTTCTCCCGCAATGTGCCTATTTCTGATTTAGAGCCATGCTAGTCAGAATGAGGTGAGACCTCATTACTGGCTACTTTGCATGTCTGTGAATCACATTTACTACCACAGCATCTAGATCATTGCTGATCTGTACATCACGGTAGTAAACTGCTGTCCCTGTAGATTGTGGCAGTCCCCTTCCAGTCACTCTACCACATGTACAAGTACACACAACTTGAACACATACACACACTCACACACACCACAGTCCCTGTACCTGTCCCTAACTTACCTGCGTTTATGCTTTCACCAACCCTCATAATAGTTAAAGCACCATCGCAGCAGATAGCTATTATGCCCTGAGGTCTAGTGTATCCCCTCACCTCTGAGCCTTTTTCTACTGTTGATGTCCTTATGGAACTTAAAGAGTAATTCCTCCTGGTTTAGTATATCCTTCTACACTCTGATCCCCATATTGATGTTGGTTTGGTTACAGCACTTCTGTTTGAAAGTATTTCCTGGTGGTCTACTGGCTCCCCTACCCCCAATCCTTATTATGCTGTCTGTATTGTTAAGGCACTTTAAGTGTAATCCCTGGTCTGGGTTCAAATCCCATTCCACATTCAGGGTAGACAGTTAAACACTGCCTTTTGGCCATGTTCAAAACCATGATGTGGTGGGAACAGGTGTGTAAATGCCTTCCTGGAGGTGGTTCTGGGGAGAGAGAACACAAGGGTAATTAGCATATGCCTCTCCCCCAGGAATGCCTCATTAACATTCAGCACAGCTATGGGGCCAGCCCTCAGCAGTGCTACACATCTTCATGCTTGAACTGTGTTAGGGTATTTGCTGAAGTGGGGAAAGGTACTGTGATGTGTACATGGAGCTGTACACATTGCAGTACTATCTTGAATCCCCCTATTATCTCTCTTTAAACATGAACTAGATGACTGGATGGGTATCCACAAATTCACCCCTGGATTGACTGGTCTAGCTCTCCCTGAAAAAGGAAGTTAGGTTTAAAAGTGAGCACTGTCACAGTATGAATGGCTACAATGCTCAGTTATTTTGTGTTTCATATGATCCTATGAGCCTATAATTGTCTGGGTACAATTCTTATGATTAGTTTGATTGACCTTGCTGCTTTTCAGATATATAGCTCTGCAAAAGATGACCACACTGCATCATGGCTGCATTATTATTTTTCACTCTGCATGGCCTACAGTAGGTTTTGAATATACATTCCAAGTTAGCAGATATCTGTGAAACCTCAGACGAATTGGAAAGATGCTTGCTTTTCTAGCACATCTGACAGAATACAGATGGTCCAGCTGGAAAACACTGAGAAAAAGGCAGTCTGCAGAGAAAATGTGCAGTGTCTGACTGTTAGATAAGTGCAGAATAATGTTTCTACAATGCAGAATGTGTAAGAGAACAGTTCACATGTTCACAGAATAAGATCACTTTAAATGATTGACTGGTGCTAAGGCGATGCCAACACAGAGCCCGTTAAATACTAATTAAAAAGTAAATGTACAGAATAAAAGACAGAATTTTCAGAATTTTACAGACAAAATGCATGCATAAAAGAGAGAATGCAGAAAATATGTATCTGCTGTAAGTGCATCATCGCAGATGCAGAGAGTAAGATACAATTTGCAAACAAAGGTAGATGTTTTTGAGTTATGCAGATGTATTTGATGGTCTAGGATGCTTGAAGTCAAAGTTAAAGTAAACTTTATTGACATTTAGAACTACACACTTGTAGCCTAAACAAAATTTTGTGCATCACCTCAGGAATAAACATAACTAACTAGTACAGTACTACTCCCAATACATGCAAGAAAGAACAGAGACATTTATGAACACTCATGTATATGAAAAGAATACCCTCCCCTGAGTTAAATACCTTACTGAAGACAGAGAATCATGTTAAATTATACCAGAAGCCATGACAGTGTCACATGGTTCACTCAGAATGCGTACTGCTCTTAAAGACAGCTCCAAATGAATGTATGACTAGCATGGTGACTATTGTTAAGCAAGACAATGTTATGATTTGTATGGACCCATGTGATGTCAACAAATTGATGTAGAGGGAATATTACCCTTTACTGACTGATGAGAAAGTACTTACCACTTAGCCCAGTGCAAATTTCTTTTCAATGCTGGATGCACATCACAGAGAGATTTTGTAAAATGAAACTGAATGAGACAAGCTCTAACTTGGAAACATTTAATACATGCTTAGGTAGCAATAGATTTTTGATGCTACCATTTGGAATTTTGACAACACCAGAGCTACTTGAATTTGTAATGGGTAACATGGTTATCGTACAAGTAAGTAAGAACCAGTTAGTTGGTTTCTAACCACCCAAACATAACTAGTCAGAATCAATTACTGTTAGAGATTGAAAGCTACAAGCAGATTTGCTATTTCTGTGAGACCACAATGTCCTTTAATGGGGAGTTTCTCTAAAATGTTGAAAATTTCATGTAAGTGCTTCATAGTCCAACTCTGTACAGGTGACTGCAAATAGACAGAGAGAAGCAGAGGTCTTTGAAACCGTGGATAGCCCATAACATAGCTGAGAAAATGGGAGAAAAGTAAGGAGGCCCAAGGGGTCAACAAACATGTTTATATGCTGCAATTGCCTTTCCTGCTCTTCAGCATGCTGTACAAACTATTATAACAAGATAATGATTTGTGGTAAGAATAAAAACATAATTTTCTATCACATGTAATACTAGTACAATGTGTTCTTTAACTAACTTCACTAGTTACTCCAACTTTGCCAAAGTAATTATTTTTATAACACCATTTGCATCTTCACACAGTTTCTTAAAACCCCATTTGTCTCAACACATTCACCTACTCCATGCTACCTTATCGCATATGTGGTCACTTCCTTTAGAACAGCTGCCTAAAACACAGAATATGTCATCTGAAGAATGGCACCCCAGCAGTGTATCACCCCCTCTTTTGCTGCACTGCAGTGTCAGTGCTGGAAAATTAAATCTGTTCACCAAGTGTGGGAATACAAGCCATGACATCAAAGGTGAGTGTGCTAACTGTTGATTCACTGATGCTGACAAAACTGAGTAATAGGAAGATGTGAATATTATTGATGGCATTCTTGTCTGGGATGTTGCAAAGCAATGGCAGGACAGTAGATTGGTTATGCTGTGGACAGACTAAGGTCACAAGGTTTGAAGCAAAACAAGGCCAAGTGTAAAATAGGGTTGCACCTTTGAAGTACAGGGGTCATGTACATAATGATGATGATGGGTATATACCACAATTTGCAGATATTACTGCTCCTCTAAGAAGGTTTGATGAGTTGGACATAGTCAGGAGTTGGACAGAGGATCAAGCTAGAATTACTTTATTCATAGCTCTCAACCTCTTAAAGCAAGGAATCTCGACAAAGCCATAAATAATGGGGGGACAAAGGCCCAAAAATAGGGGCAATTTTTAAATATTGCTCTTACAAACTTAGAAAGTTGATAGAAAGGTTTTGCCATAGCATGAATTTTTTGAAAGGTATGAAGTCTGAATCTCAAATGTTTGTCATTATTTTCTCACTTCAGTCCTCAAAGATTTGGTAAATATTTTGCCAGAAAATCACAATTTTATTAGTAACAGGCCAAAAATATGAGGCAAAAATTTGTACGTTCTGTGAAAATCTGTACAGCTGAGAGGTAAGATTTACTGGCTAGTAGCTACTGCACCAACACTTAACTATTGAGATGTAGCCTTTGAATCTACACCATAAGAATCTGTAAATCAGAAAGGATTAGGAGCTGTGCTATTGGAGGAAGGCAGACAAGCTGTTGATACACTGACAACACTGACAGATAGACAGACCAGATATGTGCAGATTTAAAAAATTGCTGGCCATAGTTTGTGGCAGCTAGATGTTTCTTGACTATGTTTGAAGGAGACATTGCAGAATATTTTCAAGAAATCTTTACATAAAGAACCAGCTTGATTACAATGAATTATGTTTGCACTTCAAGAGTGTGACATAAAGGTCCACTACAAACCATGAAAGTCAATGATATTGCTGTATTGTTCAGCAGGGTCCATTTAAGTGAATACAAAGAAAATTTCCTAGATAGCTTGGAAGTTCTATGCATCATGTTGCAAATACCAGTTACACCTGAGAAACTGCAGGGTCTGAAAGACACTATGAAACATTATACAGAAAATCAACTATTGGATAAATCATGTCTGGATGGCTGAACAGTGAGAAACAAATCTACTAATAATGCTATATTATATATACAGAGAGGGATTATCTTTTATATAAGATCTCTTGCTTAAATGTGAAAAAGTCATCATTCTATCTCAGCTGAGAAAACAAATACTGCTGATTTTGCATGTTTCACATCTGGGAATGGGTAGGTACCAATTGCTTAGTACCAGCCATATTACCTTCCTTTACACCATTGACCTCCACCTCAGTCACAATATGTCATCAAATATAGCAATAACCCATAGCTGGGTGTGGGTAATGTTCGATTTATCCATGGTTGGTTTTGTTTGGTCACGTGGACTTCACCCTTGTGACCAAACCATGCCAACCATGGGTAAATCCAGCATTACCCACACCCAGCCTCTTAAAGTGTGTGGTTTTCTGGCAAATCAGTGAGAAATTAATTCACTAAATAATGATAGCCCTTTAAGTTTCAGTCTTCCTATCTTTCAGGAAACAGATGGTAACACAAAACACTTTATTTTAGCAACTTTCTAAGATTATACAAGCAATATTTAAAATGAGTCCCTGGTTTTGGGCCTTTGCTCCCCCCCCCCTCCCCCCGCAAATACATTTTGGCTTTTTCTAGATTTCTTGTCCTGCAAAGCTGAGAAATTTAGTTGAGTGTCAAGTGGATTTTACAAGGAGTTGAGAGCTTCAGGGGAAGATAAGTGCTGAGTCTGTTTGCATTGTTAGTAGCACAACAGGTAGTATACTTGCTTTTGATGCATAAGGCTGTGTGTCCTACTCCCACAGTATGCGGAGGGATTGCTGATACTGTACTACCTTCTACTTTAAAGGGAGTGGATGCTACAGTGCTATGAATGTTCTCCTTTGGTGGAGTTACCTAGTAACTATGAACCCATTATCAGTTTGACATCCATTCCCCATTGCAAAATTACTAACTTATCATTTTTCAATGTAGCATAGGCAATTTATTCTTCAATGGCAACAGGCACTTTATTTGTAGATGAAACAATGACATATAAAGTTGTTTGCTAGCAGCAACCTCTTCATTAGTTACAGATCCCTTTAATGTAGAATTATTTATATGACTTACTTCTGCAGAGATTTTCCATATTCACTGATACAGGTGGATAGTAATGACAGAAGTCTGAGTTACTTTTTATGGTTGAAATGTTCTGAAATGGGTAGTTTTGTCATTATTGGTTCATACATTTTGTTTCATTGCTTACTAGAAGAATGTTCAAAACTGCAAATGTAAAACATATTCTAACAAGTGGTGCTGTATTATACAAGGAATATAATTTAATACAATCAGGAAGGTGAATCAAAGAACACATATATATGTATGCATGGTCCTAAAAATGTGTAAGGAGCCTATGGCTTGAAAACAGCCCAGAGGTAAGCTTAGTCCTCCAATGGCCAGATGTAAAATGAATGTGAGTTTTCATGCCATTTCAATGAATGTGAGTTTCAAGGGAAGAGAAGTTTACTGCTCATGCCAAGTCTGTTTTCATTGTGAGACAGTATTCTTTGTTTAGTAAATGGCTCAGTGCTTGTGCTGTTTTACTTCAATTTCTGTAATCATTGTAGAAGTAAATAAGAAAACAGTATGCCCGCTGACAGGTTTGAACAGTATTTATGGTAACTGAGCAGAAATAGCCAAGTAACAGAACACTGGCATGGCTGGGGAGGGGGCTACTGCTGGAGTGGTAGGGGGTTGCTGCAGGAGGGGCTGGTCTTGAGGTGCCCAATCTGTTACCCTGCCTAGGGCCCCATTTAATCATGATCCAGCTCTGGTATTTTGCACTATTTACTATAAATGATCAGAAGCTGGAATGAAACAACAAAGTGTCAGTTGTAAAAAAATAATAAGCACTTTCGTTCTGTGTTTGACAATACAGGAAAGAATGCACTTTTTTTCCAACTGACACTTTATTGTTTCATTCCAACTTCTGATAGTTTATGGCTTTCATTGTTATTTAATACTTAATAACAGTCATATTGTTGAACATGTCAGTGCAGTTCTGTGGATTGTAGACCCCAACTGAAGTGGCAGCAGCCCAGCCAGGTACATTCTGGGCAGTCATTTATGAAGTAACAGCAGTAAAAAAGATGATGATGATAAAATAAGACTTAATGCAGACAAGAAACTGGAATAACTTTGCTGTTACTGTGTTTTCAGAAGTTAATCCAGTTTCTAGTTGGCTCCAGTTTTGTTAGAATTTCAGTAATGCCAGAAACAATTTATTTAAAAGAACAATAAAAAATACCATGTGATTTTTATTCTGCTTATAAAAAAGTTATTAAAGCTTCTTGCCTGACTTTAAGCCATCAGTTAGGTTATTTACTATTATTATTTTTCAAGTTGCCCAGTTTTTGTTGCACTTTTTTTGAGATTGTCCATGCAAGACCTATTGTTTAGGACTTGTATCCTTTTAGTAAGGTATCTCTGTAGGTATTCTAATTGTTGCATGGGTCTGGACAGATACATGCCAAAGTAGGCATTATACAAAATGATTGACCTAATGAGGACTTTGTAAAGGGGTACAATAACATCTCTAGATCGAGCCACAATCAATTTGTTTATAAGTTGTGCAACATAGAAAGACTTTTTTAAGACTCTGGGCACACGTTGGTCAAAAGTTAGGCCACTGTACACACAAGTTCCCAAATGTCAAACAATTAGGTCGGTTCTCAGGGGGCATTGTCAATTTGGCAGTTCCCTGGAGAAGATGACTTCCCGAAGGATGCAGTAATGTATTTTTTGGAGTGTAGTTGCAATTCATGATCCTGGCACCAGTTACTGTTTCGGACAAACCTTCTTGCATGATGGTTAAGTGATTTGGGGATTCAATAACTGCTCCTAGCTTGTAGTTATCTCAAACTTATTCAGCCAAAGCCCTTTGGTATTTGCTTTTACTTTTGAGATGTATATGCCAAACAGAAAAAGTCTCAGCACCGAACCCTGGGGGACTCCATTGGTGACTGGTCTTTTCCCCTATTTTGATCTCCTGCATCCCATGAGCAAGGTGGCAATCCAGCTAGTGATGTAAATGTTTGCTCCTACATTATTCATGTTTTGTACAACACCTGAATAGGGGATTGTGTCAAAACGCTTGGTCAGGTCAAGGTAATGTGGCATGAGCTGTCTTACCTTCATCCATTGCTTTGGTGACAAGAGTAAAGCTTAAAATTTGTCCATGATTTTGAGCCTTTCATACTTTCTCCCTATTCTTCCCTAAGAGGTTGAGAGATCAGAGCATATGTTTGACTGTCCCTGGTTTTGTGTCATATTTTTGGTCTGTTCTTCATATGTGTGTGATTTTATGGCAAATTTATGAGGATTGCAAAACTTAAATAATGATAGACACTTGAGTTTCAAACTTCTGGATTTCTTCAGAAAATGCAGGCTAATGCATATGCTTCAGATAATGCAGGCTAATACAAAACCCATTATTCTAGCAACAAAGCATATAAGAACAATGTTATATTTCAAATCTGCCCCTAATTCTGGACCTTTGATCTTGATGAAAATTCAATTTTGAAGCCCTCCTTGCTCTGACCTATAATGTGTTACAAGTAGTAATAGCACTTTGCTTGCCATAAATCATAGCTAGTGTATTATACTACAACAAACAATTTCCATTTATGTAATGATCCTGCCCCCTCACCAGTATTGTACATTTGTTGCCTCCTTGTACTGTACCTTCACATAGCAAACATCCCTCTAAATCTGAGCTATAACATCTCAAATTTCCTTGCAAATGGATGTTCCTAATAAAGGTGAACTTTTCTCACTATAGCTTGAAACATCTTTCTCTCAAACAAATCCTTTCCACCAAGATTTTATGTAAATGTTTACTACTCATTCCTAAAATATACACAGATTCAGAGTATCACAAACCTCTCTGGCTAATGCCATGAAACAAATTTCTAAAACTCTTCTTTCACCAGCTCCTCACAAAACATTATTGGCATGCAATGGTACTTTATATGCCATAAGGGCCCCATTAATGCAATTTGCACTTGAGATGTTAAACTTCATTTTACCAAAAAAAAAAAAATCTCTTTCTGTCATCAGATGTCCATGCACAATGTTGTAATGATTCAAGCACTGCACCGCCCAGTGTCTCCTCATTTCTTCATATAATTCTTCCAAAATATAAACATCTGACATATGCATTCCAAAGCCACCCTCTTAACCTTCTGAACCAAAATACTGCTTTTTAATGAATTTAGTCTAGATCACAGACTAATTAAAACAAACTAAATTTAGTCTAATCCCTAACTTGTCAAGGAAAGGGTAAACAGCGGTAATAAATATAGTTAACTCTATCAAACACCCAATTGCTGAAGGCTATTTGGTCATGTTCACTGGAATGAATGGACTTTATCAGATCTTTTCTCCTGTGGAGGTTTTGCTTTCTGTCCTCCCCCTGCAAGCCGGGAGAGAGGGAGGGAGAGAAAAACTCTGCTTTACTAAACCAACTGTAAAAAAATATATATCAAACCTCATAGTTAGCTATAAAAAAAGAAAGAGTTCAGAGTTTTCTTTCAGTCTGGTGATCTCATTCAAACTGTTTTCATTGCACCAGTCCTCAACAGATGAAACATATACCTGAGCCAATGCATGTAAACCCTGAGAAACTAAAAGTCTCCAGTAACAAAATAAGTTCACATTTCTCAGTTTCCATCCCTTTGGACTCTGTACAGTTATATTAGATTTTGCACATTACTCACGCTGTGAAGATTACTTTTTTTCGTTCCTTTTCTCATAGTTTGTCTTACTCATCATTTTTTTCCTGAAGTAATTCATTCTTTCATTCATTCATTCATTCAGTATGTTCTACCTAAACAAGATTGCACTCTAATAACTGTAAAAAACAGCTACATTAAGGAGGGAGTCTGGGGCTATAAGGCCCCCAGAAACTATGGGGATTCTAGGTGCTCTGTGGTGCATTTTAGAGTTTTTTTAATGACCCACTATGATTAAAGAAAAAAATTAGTCTTACGCTTCATATTTTTTTCCTGCATCCTTTCAGCACATCCTAAATAACTGAGACTGTACTGCAATAAGTGCAGTAGAAATAAATTTATTAAGCCAGGGATCTGGGGCCTCTAAGCCCCCCCCCCCCAGAAGCCAGGAGGTTTCTAGATGCTCTGAGATATATTTTAGAGCTTTTCTTCTGGCATGAACAAAAAAGTCATGCTTACAGAAAAAAAAATCAATCCTAATTTTTATTTCAAAGAAGGAATAAGCTGTATCCAAATTTTAATGTTCAACACTAACTAAACGCCACCTCACATAAATTGAAAAGACAAACATTTGTACCTGCCCCCCCCACCTCGAAATAGGTAGTCACTTTCTGTGTGTCCCCCACCCCTGGGGCATTAAATTGGGATTAAAATTAAGGCATAAATGCCCACAGTTATATATCAAGCTGCTACTACCATATTTATATACAACATGCTTCCTCATCTCCTACCTCCAAAAGACAGCTAATTTCAGTGTACCCTTCTGATGTCAGACTGGGACAAAACTGAAAACAAACAAAGAGATCTTAACATATTTGTTGCCACACATATATAAAGAACATGTTTATTTAATCTCTCCCAGAAGACAGGATAGCCACATGTATGCACATCAGACCTCTGTGAGGAAAATGAAATAAAAAACAATTACAGTAATATTTCCAAATTGTTACTTCTAGAGACAGTGCTTCTATACAAGCCAGAGTGACCTGCCTTGCACCACTCTAAAGTTGTTGAGTGAAGTTAAAGAAATAATGACCACACTTTAACCAGCCCAACACAAACTATGGTGACCTCTGATGTTTGGGGGAATGTTAAAGAAATAATTCCATCATCCCCTGCCCCCATACAAGTCCTGAGACCTTCAGGGTACACCTATGAGCAGGGCTGGTTTTAGACTAGGTAGGGTCCATGGCAGAAGTGATTACTAATTTCATGTCAGAATCTACTTATACAGCCTTGGTATGTGGGGGCCACCATCCACCATACCCCAGAAGTTCTGAAGGTCTTGGTATTCTGTGATGCATTTAGCCTTTATTTTTTGACACCTTTATTGAATTATCACTTAAGACACAAGCAAACATACATTTATGTAAAAGAAAATGAACCATACTAACATATTCCCAGTTGCAAACATTATACATCACATATGTTCTTTTGTATAATTATCATCACACCAACATTACCTAAAATTCCTGCCTTCCCTTAAACCTCACTCCTCCTCCAAAACATTATTTTGCATATGTCGCTCCCACAATTTTCATTTTTTTCTATATAATTTGCTCCTATCCTTTTCTAAATATCTCACTTCCAATTCTTTTATCTCTGTCACAATATTCAATACTTCAAATACTGTTTAGACTTTGATTTCCATTTGTTAGTAATTTCTTTTTTGACAACCGCCAAAATTAAACTTAACAATGCCTCACTATTTCTAAGCAATTCAGATCCTGTATCCTAGCTAAAAAAAAAAAAAAATTCCTTAATTACATCCATTTGCATACCCAGTATTTATGATAAGAATACTCTGTAAGGAATTTTTAAAGTCTGCCATCTCATTGCACTCCCAAAACAGATGTTCCCAGTTACCTCTTTTTTCTCCATCACACTTCAACATTTGGCATCTGCCTGATGAAACATTCTTTGGCGTCTGCTTGGGGTATAAAAACACTTATGCAAACACTTCCAAGCAAAAATCCTAAGTAGTCTAGACTTTTTTGCATATTTAGGAGCCACATATATGTCCTCCCTTTGTTTCCTTGTGAATTGCTTATCCAGTTTCTAGTTCCAATATTTTCTAACTTCCATGATTTTCTATAGTTATTGTGTAATATTTTATATGCCCAACTAGCTAACCCTTTTTTGATGGCAGTTTCTGTTCTACATTCAATTAAAACTCTACTACAGCAGGTATTTCACTTAGGATTCTACTATCCCTTTCTCTTTGCTTACATTTAGTCCATATTTTTGAGAAATTACTGCTAAACTGAGCAAGTGACAACCGGGTCATTTACTTTAATCTAGGCAACACCTACCAAGCAGCTATGGCCACTTCTATGTACACTTTAGACATCTGATGATCATGATAAAAGAGGATGTAGATCAGAGTGTGTGATGTACCTTTAAGAAGCATTCCAGTCAGTGGCCACGTGCATATAAGTACTGAGCACGTTGAAGCAACAGTGCCATTGTGAGTGAGCAGTCAGAGTGAAACCATGTATAAGTGTAGCACTCAGTCATTTTGTTTAAGTTTAATGCTCCTGCCATCCATCCTGATGTGTTTGTGTGTAATAAACTACTTAAATGAACACCTAAGCCTCATCGCCTTATTCAGATACACAAGACGAGTGACATAGTGTCAGAATGGGATCCAGAGTCAAAACCATGAGGCACACAGTTAGAAGTGGAGCAATATACAGGAGTGGATCCTCTGAAGCTCAAACAACTCGCAAACAGGTCAGATATGAATTCCAGGTACTAAAACTTGATTAAATGATTTTTTTTGCAACAAATATAAAATGAAGCAATCGGAATTCTCAAAATTAATTTCTAATTAAAAGAAATGTCTGAAACTGTGACATATTGCTAAAAATATTTGAAATAATTACAAAAACATTTGAAACAATATCTGAATTGCATAAAATATATACAAAAGGGAAAACAACCATATTTTTTCACAATGTACTACTTTTTCACATTAATCAAAACTATTCAAAGTATCCAAAGTGTGCAAAGTGTTGGCAAGTGTGTGCAGTATTACAGTGCAGTTATTTCGTAAAGTACAGTCTTTCAAAGAGATTATTGTGCATTTGACGAGTACCTGGTGTGTGTGTGTGTGTGTGTGTGTGTGTGTGTGTGTGTGTGTGTGTGTGTTCATACATAATTAAAAGGGCCAAGATTGCATTGTGTTTAAACTATAATTTGTTGGCATGGCAGAAGGATTTCACAGACCAAGTCCGCTTGTGTTTGATAACAATATTGCAGAAAATTGGAGAGTTTTTGAGCAAGAGAATGATATTTTTGGGAGATCCGTAGAGCTCAAAGTAGATACTAGTTCAAAATGCAATGTTATGTCAGCAGAAATGTTTATTACAATAAAAAGCTGGAGAACACCTTGATCTGGCAAAGTGTGCAAAGCTTGTTGCTTATGGCGGTGAAGAAATTCAAACTGAAGGTTCAGTAGTGCTTTCATGTTACTCTGCTGGGAACAGCTATGACTTGCAGTTTTACGTAGTCAAGAGACATGTGCAGTCATTATTAGAACTCAGAGACAGTTTGAAAATGGGGCTGCTTTCATTGAATAAAGAAGTCCATCGTGTAAGCTTAAATGAGAACAGCTCAAATTTCATCCAAACTATTTTTTCTGACTATGCTAATATTTCTGAAGACAAATTACTCAAACTCCCAGTTGTGTACTCCATGACATTAGACCCTGAAATAAGCCTATTTATCAGACCAGCATGGAAAGTTCCAGTAGCTATTCAGAACAGAGTCAAAGCCTTGCTAGACAGAATGGTGCAGCTAGGAGTAATTTGTCCAGTAGAAGAACCAAATGAATAGGCATCTTCCATGGCAGTAGCTCATAAAAAAAGCTCAGATGATGTTAGAATATGTATTGATCCAAGAGATTTGAACAAAGCACTAAACAACCTCATCATCCTATGTGCACAGTCAAGAAAGTTGCTACCCTCATGCCAAATGTCACTATTTTTTTCTGTCTTAGATGTGAAATGTTCATTTTGGCAAATTTTGCTTGATTGAAAATCTTCATTGCTAACCACATTCAGTACACCATTTGGAAGGTACGAAAGTACAGATTTCTGAGAATGCTATTTGGAATAAATTCCGCCAGTGAAGTCTTTCAGCGTGCGATGGATCAAATATTTTCTGGCTATCCATGTGCTATAATAGTAGATATTATTCTTGTAGGAGGCAATGATGAAGTCGAACATGATAGAAACCTCTGAAAAGAGCTCATGACGTGAATCTTAAGCTGAATCCTCAGAATTGTAAGTTCAGGCTATGAAAAGTTACTTTTGTGGGTCATTTGTTTACCAGTTCAGGTTTACGACCAGATCCTTCCAAGAAAACAGCAATTCTTGAGATGCCAGCTCCAGACAATGTCCAAGCCTTATAACATTTTCATGGCATGGTCAACTATTTAGGCAAGTTCATTCCAGATTTGAGTCAACTATCAGCACTGCTAAGAGAGCTGACATGCAAATATATAAACTGGTCTGAGTCAGAACAGCACCAAAAAGTATTTGATGTCCTGAAACAGAAAATTGCCAGTCCACCTACTTTAAGATACTATGATGTTGACAAACCAGTAACTCTTTCCTGAGATGCCTCTAAGTTTGGTCTTGGTGCAGTCATTCTTTAAGAGGGTTGACCAGTAGCCTATGCATCGAGAACTCTTACCCAAACCGAGATAGAGTATGCCCAGACTGAGAAAGAACTCTTGGCAATTGTGTTTGCATGTTCAAAGTTCCATAATTATATTTACGGCTGACCTATCCAGATAGAAACTGGCCATCAACCTCTAGCCATTACTTTGAGAAATCCAATGCACACAGCTCCTGCTAGACTGCAATGCACGATGCTTAAATTGCAAAAGTACAATTTCAATCTTGTTTACACAAAAGGCAAACTTCTTTATCTCGCTGTTATCTTATCCTGATCAGTAGAACTAGAACTCAGCAAACCACAGAATAACCAGAAGAACGTGAGCACTCCAAAGGACACCAACTTTATTCACAAACAGTTAAGCGCTTTCCTCTCCACTACAGAGACTTCCTCAGAACAAGGAGAAGTCTCTGTAGTGGAGAGGAAAGCGCTTAACTATTTGTAAATAAAGTTGGTGTCCTTTGGAGTGCTCAAGTTCTTCTGGTTATCTTATCCTGATCACCCAGAAAAAACGCTGAACAGCACGTGAATGAGCAACCTGATTTTGAAGTCATAGAAGTAAGACATTTTTCTTCCACATGACTTGATGAGCTTAGAACTCACACAGCTTCAGATCCAATTCTCCAGAAGCTCCACTACTTTATCAGTTGAGGATGGCTTTCAAAGCTTTCTTGTTTACCAGTAGATGTGCAGCAGTATTTTCCCTACAGAGATGAGATTTTGTCATACAATGGTATCATCATGAAAGGTCCAAAAGTGGTTGTTCCAAAATCCTTATAAGAGTATATTAAAATCATGCATCATGACCACCCAGGATTCTACCAAAAGAAGGATGAGAGGTCTAGTATTTTGGCCTTCTATGTCAAAAGATATTGAGAAAGTACTTTCTTCTTGTTCTGTATGTAATAGTACAAAACCGCATAAAAAAGGACCACTTTTGTTAAGCAAGATTCCTGAACTACCTTAGTTGACAGTAGCCACAGAAATCTTTGAGTGGAATGGTCAATGTTACTTGGAATTTCTAGACTCTTATTCAGATTGATTCGAGATTGGCTTTCTTCCTAACCTAAATCCAGTGCTGTCATTACTAAGTTAAAGAGACATTTTTCTGTCCATGGTAGTTCGCACAAAGTTATTTCTGTCAACGGTGTACAATTTACAAGTCAGCAGTTCAAAATATTTACTGAAACTTGGGACTTTGTTCATATTATGAATGGTCCTGAATACCAGTCAAACAGCTTGGCTGAACATGCAGTTCAAAGTGCAAAACAGCTGTTAGAGAGATGGAAATGTGACAATACCGATGTTTTTCTAAACTTGCATAATCTCAGAAACATTCCTTGCAATAATCAACTTGGTTCACCTGCCCAAAGACTTATGTCGAGACAAACCAGAACCACATTACCAATCAGTAGTAATTTGTTGGTTCCATGTGCTAAAAACAACAAAGCAGTGAAAGCTCAACTCCTGAAAAGCATTTGTCCCAGAAGTCCTACTATGATAAGACCAGCAAACCTCTCAATCCATTAAAAGAAGGGTAGATAGTGAGGATGCAGACAACAAAAGGATTTGACCAGATTGGACTTGTCAAAAGTTTGTATCAAGAACTGAGGTTGTACATCGTGGAATCACAGAGAATGTAATTTAGGTGAAATCAGAAACATTTACTACAGATGTCTGAGCCAGTGTTGCAGCATCTTGCCTGTAATGAAGACTCTAATTCTCAGAGTGACTTATCCAATGTTTCTGTTCCAGAGGACATTCTGTCAGCTATCCCTGTTCCTGAGAATATCCCTGAAAGTCCTGAAGTAGAACATTCCCCAGTGACTGTTCCTTTTGCTAAACCCAGTCCTATTACATTACAAGATCAGGTCACATTTCCAGACCTAGTTCCAGATACATGGCAACCTGGACATGAATGTTGTTTTGTTTATTATTGTCTGTATAATTTGCATGCCTATTCCAATGTCATTGTCAATGTGAGACAGCTAAGTAAAGAGGGAGGATGTAGATCAGAGTGTGTGATGTACCTTTAAGAAGCATTCCAGTCAGTGGGCATGTGCATGTAAGTACTGAGCACGTGCAAGCAAGAGTGCCATTTTGAGTGAGCAGCCAGACTGAAAACATGTATGTGTGTAGCAGTCAGTCAGTTGGTTAGTTTGTTTAAGTTTAATGTTCTTGTCATCCATCCTGATGTTTGTAATAAACTACTTAAACGAACACCCAAGCCTTATTGTCTTATTCAGATACACAAGATGATCAACAAGGATGACATGTAATGTATCTCACCTTTGTTTCAAAATAGTTGCCACACATTAAAATATTACAAGTTGCTTCACACACACATTAGTCCTGCAAAACCAAAATAATAAGCAAACAGCAGCAGACAACCAGTCATTTTCCTATATAGAAGAAAGCCTCAGCAATTCTACTAACTTTGTGCATATTAGGTGTCCAGTAAAGTAATCCATGTTACTTCTTACAAAGGCACACAAGTTCTATTAAGCCAGATAGTGGCTATTTAAAATGAGCAAACCACGGCAATAATAGAGAACACAGAACTGTGGTAGTATGTGTTTGTGTACTGTTTATAACGCTACAGGAGCAGCAGCGTAGTTTGACAGCTGTGCTGCTGCCATGACATTATTAACCTTACTACAA